>NC_041047.1:970233-1055233 GCF_900634775.1 Gouania willdenowi
GTTTCACTGCTAAATAGGGAAAATGTTGGCATGTTTTATCGTAAACCTGTGTGTGTGTGTGTGTGTGTGTGTGTGTGTGTGTGTGTGTGTGTGTGTGTGTGTGTGTGTTTGTTACTGGCTCTGATCTGATCCATGTGTTTTTGTTTCCCTCATAAAGCTCATCACGCTGCCTCACTCTGGTCGATGTGACGTCTTAATGCGCGTCCGTCCCCATTAGGTTGAATAATCAGAGAAATGTGTGTGAAAACGGTTTCCCTCAGTGTAATTCACTCTGGAACTGACGTGAACCCTAACAGGTGCCGTAGTTTGTGATCATCAATGAGCTACTCCTGAGTTTGTTTACGGGAAACCAGAAGGATTGAATAATAAGGAAATAAATGAACATTAAAAACAGAAAATAAGCTTTTAATAAACAGAGAATGAGTGGTTATCAAATCTTTGTTAATATTTACACGAATAACATATTTATTTACACACATATTTATATATTATAATACACTTTTAGTCGCATGTATTCATTAACAAGTGTTATGGTAACTCATTTTGCTTGAGGTTCAGTCGTCTTGTTGAGGTCTAGTTGTCTTGCCTAAGGTTGAATCTTCTTGCCTAAATTTGAGTCGTCTTGTTGAGGTCTAGTTGTCTTGCCTGAGGTTAAGTCGTTTTGCCTGAGGTGAAAGCTTCTAGCCTTGGTTTGACTCGTCTTACCTGAGATTGAGTCTTCTTGCCTAAAGTCTAGCTGTCTTGGTGAGGTCAAGTTGTCTTGTAAAGGTCGAGTCTTGTAAAGGTCGAGTCTTCTTGTAAAGGTTGAGACACCTTGTTGAGGTTGAGTCATCTTGAAAAGGTTGCGTCTTCTTGTTGAGGTCGAGTTGACTTGTTGAGGTTGAGTCGTCTTGTTGAGTTCGAGTCGTCTTGTAAAGGTCGAGTCATCTTATTGAGGTTGAGTCATCTTGTTGAGGTCCAAGCAGGCAGTTCTCCTGTTCTCTGTGTGTGTGTGTGTGTGTGTGTGTGTGTGTGTGTGTGTGTGAGTGAATAAGGCCTTCGTGCTCACTCGCACGCTTGTTTTCTTCTCTTGGAGTTGCCGGAGCTCACACGTGTTTGTAATTACCGCAGCAGCCCACAGTGACACAGACGAGCGTTGGCACACACACACACACACACACACACACACACACACACACACACACACACACACACACACACACACACACACACACACACACACAGATGAGTGTTGGCACCGACACACACACCAACTGCCGCCGCGCCCAGAACATGGGACCAGTAACCAGGAGGGTTAAACGCCTTTATTATTATTGTGATGTTGGCACAGCGCAATGCTACACACACGCACACACACATGTTTTAATAATGTTATTAAACTTTTACAGCCGTCACGTCTCCCTGGGAAACAGAGGAAAGTGCTGTTTGTGTGCTTTTCTGCGGAGGCAGACAATCTTGTTTATATTTTATGGAGGAGTTGTTTGATTTTACGAGCTTTCCCTCAAGAGTTAGCAACACTGACGGGTGTGTGTGTGTGTGTGTGTGTGTGTGTGTGTGTTTGTGTTTTTAGGAGAAAAAAACTCCCACCAGCTGGGGTTACGGTCCCAATAGTAATTGTGTTATTTTGCGACTGGTTATTTTGCACCATCAGCACTCGTTGGTGTTATAGTTGAACTCGTGATCGTGCTATATTGTGACTGTTTAGGACAAATTGAACGTTTGTAGCATTCGGTGTCCAGGTGGAACTAGTGATCATGTTCCCTTGTGACTTATACCAAGTAAAGATGTTGTGTTTTTTATTTATTTGTGACTGAACAGCTGAGATGAGGAGTTCTCAACCTTGGGGTCAGGATCCAATTTGAGGTTGTGAGACACTGGGAGGAGGTCGCCAGATGCCTTCAAGAAATTAAGAATATTTAAGGTCATTTTGCTTATTTTTTTACCTTTTTTCTGCAACTCCACCAAACTCTCCATATTTTAACATATTTTCATCACTTTTTCTTGTCATATTTTTTCTCCTTTTAATGCATTTTTACTACATTTCTGACACTTCTACATCACATTTCAATGACTTTTCTGCTCATTTTTTCCACTTTCCAGACATGTTCATCACTTATAAACCATTTCTACCACTTTTACACCTAATGTCACATATGTTGATCTATTATTGTCACTTTTAACCTCTTTTCATCACATTTCATGATTATTTTTGCCAATTTAACCACATACACCATTTGTCATGCTTATTATTTGCCAGTTTAAACAAATTGTTCCAATACAAACACTTTGAAACCTTTTTTTTTTTTTTTTTACCACTTTTTCTATCTGTTTTTATCCACTCTAATTTGCAACTTTTTTACCAATTTCTGTGGTTTTTAAATTCACATTTCACCTCCTTTTACACCATTTTTATTCACTTTTAACCATTTTAAACAAAAAAACAACAGACAAAGATGGAAACGTTAGAATAAAGATAAAAATCTGTTCAACGTAATCGTGTTAAACTCACATTTCTGTAACGAGCATCAAAACAAGCAAACAGATGTTAAAGTGTAAAATAAAATAATAAACATCATTAACCATTAAAATCCAGTTGTTTTAAACTAAATGTGCATGAATGTTGGTGGTGGTCAGAGCCACGCCTCTGTCAGCTGCCCTAGGGCAGCTGTGGCTACATTGTAGCTTACCACCACCGGTGTGACTGGTGTGAATGAATAATGGTTTCTGTAAAACGCTTTGAGTCTCCTCGAAGAAAGCACTAAATAGATCCATTATTATTATTATTATTATTAAATGTAAAATCTAAGTCACTAAAAACACAGATACAGCAGCACACCTCACCACTGTTACACTTTCTGTTTATCACCATTCAGTTTATCCTCTGGACCAGAGGTTGTCAACCATAGAGTCAGGACCCCATTTGGGGTCACAAGACACTGGGAGGGGGTCACCAGATGCCTTCAAGAAACTAATAATATTTTATGAACAATTTCAGCCCATTTTTCTTTATTTTTACACTTTTTCTGCAACTCCACCAAACTCACCATATTTTAACCTATTTTTATCACTTTTTCTTGTCATATATAATTTTATTTTAATGGAGCAGTGGATATATATATTATATATATATACTGTATATATATATATATATACTGTATATATATATATATAATTCTATAGGTTTTTAAAATCACATTTCACCTCCTTTTTCCACCATTTTTGGTCACTTTGAACCATTTTATTAGTGATTAAAACCATGATTTCCATCTTTAAGATGAATATAATAATAATAATAAACGTTCCTGGATAACAGTGGATATTATTCAGATGAATAAATAAATGTGGTTATCACAGATTCATAGAACAATGGACCATCATTTTACTGACTTTATGGATGGACCCCAAAAATCTCTCCTTTATTCCCCCTTATAGATGGTCCTGTCTCCACATGACTGTTCTTCAATGTTCATGTCTGTGTTCAACCACCTTCAGCTACAGTGGGGGTTCCTGCTCTATGGGACCCTTATTTTTGGGGTCATAGGCTGAACAGGTTGAGAACCACTGGCTCAGATAAATGTAAACGCTGCATCACTAGTTGTAACGATCACCAGTTGAAGTGAAACACCACGCCTGGTTTTATGGTTGAATTGATGTTAAAGGTTCAGATGCTGTCAGTGATTAATTGGAAACACGTTGATGTGAAGAGTGTGTGTGTGTGTGTGTGTGTGTTCACTCTGTACAGCTACTGTTTGCCTCTACATCCTTAACCTTTAACTGGTGCAGTGATCCCATCACGTCCCATTAACACCAGTGACAGGAGGAGGAAAACCAGTTCTGACCCAAACATATGAGGCTTTTTCATTGATTAGCATCCGTTAGCCATGGTTTATTTAATAAAAGCAACACACGGACACCTCCTGCTGCTGAGTACTGACTAGTTTAAAGTTTAAACACTGGACTCACTTTGAGACATTGTGTGATGATAGCAGACACTAAATGACAGCAAAAACACACAAAAAACAACAACAAAAATACAAAAGCTCAAACACATATACACACTGCGACAACACAAACTACTCAATTACATTTAAATAATTATGGTTTTACTATAAAATCACACAAACCAAAACTATGAGTTTTTAATGTACTTATGTGTGTGCATTTGTGTTTGTGGAGGAGATGTTTATGTGTTTATATGTTTGTGTCTATTTTTTGTTTGTGTGTGTGTGTGTGTGTGTGTGTGTGTGTCAGTGAGGTCGGTCAGCCTCTGACACTGACAGACGTAATTACTCACTACACCAGTAGACAATGACACACAGCGTGGCTGATGTTTGGAGGAATGTGTGTGTGCAGGCATCTGTCTTCATTTACATCCTGTAACCTGAAACACACACACACACACTGAGGGGCGCACTGCTCGTGTGCGCACTGAGGGATCGGCGTGATCAGTCGAACACAATCATCACACACACACACACACACAAATTGAGTGCTCGTATCTTTAGGTGTTCCAGTTTTAATTGTAAGCATGTTATCTTGTGGCTGGTTTCAGACACAGAGTTCTCAGACTACTTGGTGTTACGGTTAAACTGGAAATCATGTTATCTTGTGAAAGATGAAGCGAGGTTTTATGCTATAGTGACCCAACAAAACGTTAATATAACAAATATTTTGAAAAGCACATTTAAGAAAAAATTTAATTCCACCAAAAATTGTATTTAAAATATTTAAATAACCTTGAAGGCATTTACGTTTTTATAGGTTGGTGTTATGGTTCAACTGGGAATCATGTTATCTTGTGACTGACTGGTTATAAATTCATTAACATGGAGGATATAATTCTTGTTCTTTGTGCTGATTATTTGCTGCTGTTGACCTTTGACCTCACACACACGCAGCTGGTCACGCTGCTTCAGAAACGTAAACACGGAGTTTAGAGGATGATTAGTTATAATGTTGTTATACTAAGTTGTTTTATGTGTTGCAAAGATTACTGATATGTTTATTATGCTTTGTTATAACATATACTAATAGTAATAACTGTCATTATTATGTTATTTAGACTTATTTTAATGAATATATTATTTTGTATAGTTCGAGAAATGCAAGAAAAGAGTAAAAGAAACAACGGCGCTGAAGATAAACAACGGTAAACACTGTCACTCGTGTTGATGACCCTGAATGAACCAATCACAGTGAGTGTTTGTTGCTCTGTAAACAGCCAATCACAGCCCAGGACAGAAGATCCATCATTGAAGCATCAGGAGGAACAACAGATGAGTCTGTTGGAACGCTACGCTATACAACATCTGGATTTAATACACACACACACACACACACTGCTTTTATTCACTTTAACTGTTCGGTTTGATGAAAACTGCAAAAAAACATCCCGATGACATCATTAATTATTGAACTCTGAAAGCTGAGGAAGGTCCTGGGTTCAAATCCCGGATTGACACAAAGGGTCATTTCTGTGTGGAGTTTGCATGTTCTCCTTGTGCTTGTAGGTTTTCTTTGATTTCTTTCTCTCACCAAAAAACATGTATGTTAGATTCAAACATTTACGTTATATTAAAAAGTTACATTAGAATAAAACATTCGTTATATTAAAACATTCACGTTAGATTAAAACATTTACATTAGTTAAAATGTTTACATTAGAATTAGACGTGTATGCATTTAAATGCAGTGGGAGAAAACATAACGTTTCATTCTGATAATAAGTGGATTTTTAAATGCTTGTGAACAGTTCATCAGTAGCTGGAATAACACGTATTGATCATGTGATCAGCAGTGGAGCTAATGGTGCATGTAGCCACGTTAGCTCCATAGGAATCAGACAGTCAGGCTAAATATGCATACTCTGTACTTGTGGTACCAAGTCGTCTTGGAGAACGGACTTGTGCAGTGCACAAGCATGGACTCGTCGTTTTGGGACAAAGCAAACTTCCAGACATCGTTGTGCACAACAGTGTGTAGTATGTGCGCTCCACTGTAAACATCAAAGAAAATAATATGTATCATTGAGTAGATGTCATTGTAAATATTAAATTCTTTGTAAACCAATAAAACATTTGGTAATACATGTGGTTATGGCTAATATTGGATGGCCAAAAACACCTGTGACAAAAATCCTAAGAAGCAACCAGACAATAATAAATGATACAGGCAATTAGTCCAAACAAATATAAATAATAATTTACAATGGATCAGACAGGTATGGCTGTTGTGGCTGCCCTTTACCACATAGATAATAATAAATAGATCAGGGGAAAACGTATTTACAAAATAGTAACAATAATAAACAATAAAATAAAGAATAATAGTTGGCTATAAATGGTAGAAGGATTAAGTAGATAAAAACATTGATTAGTTTAATGATTAAACATAAAAAATGGTAACAATAATAAAGGAATCATGCACGTGTTTGAAGTGCATGCTGGGAAATTCAGCTGGCGGAGTACGCACAGGTCTCCTCTGATGCATGCTGGGTAAAATGGGCGGAGCTAGTTCTCATTCACAGAGGACTTGCTGAGAAGTGGACTTTGAATTAAAACAGGACTTGAGCCGCGCGTGATAACGTTTCACGCGTCCTCACAAGTACACAGATTGAAAAACGACCACTGTTTCTGATTGATGACATTTTGAAGGAGCTAACATGCTAATGAACATATCTTCTTTGTGTCATACGCCCTGGTCACTTAAAGCTACAGTACCACCTGTGGAGGCGGAGTCAGGAGCTGGTCTGGTGTGATACTCCTCATGTGGAGCACAGATCTGAACTCATGACCCTCCGTCAGAGCCACTCCTTCCACGGGGTTCAAAGGCGTTGCCCCGATCCTCCTCCTGGGTCGTCTCAGTAATGAGCCACATGTTCTGAGTAATCAGGATACATCGGGGGTCCATCAGGGGTCCATGTGGGCTGCCTGTCGCCGCTCTGCCGGCCATGCGTGCCCTCCTGAGGTGTTTCTGCTTTTAACTGGGGATAATTGGCCTCCAGATGAAGCAAACATGTGGAGGGCACTTTTTATTGGTATCCAAGCAGAGGTCAGTGTTCTACACATCGCTGTCTTTGCATCGGCCCAGAGAAGTAATGAGTCCCACTCAGGGATGATGTTCAGACTCTCTCCAAGCCTCACCGCTTGAGGACAAAAAACACCAAATTTCTACCAAAGTACACGACACCACAACAAAAATACCAAAAAAACACAACAATAACACTCTAAACAACAAAAAACTACACAAAACCTTAAATTAAAAAAACAAAACTTAAAATAACAACACAAAAATACACGAAACTAAGCAAAACAATACAAAAAACACAACAAAAACACTCAAAACAACAAATACATTACACACACACACAAAACAAACTAAACAAAACCCCACTCAAAATAACAAATAAAAAACACAAATAAAACACCCTAATCGACAACACAAATAGACAAAAATAACAACAAAATATATTTTTTACGTAATAGTTCTGATTAAAATAAATTAAATATTTTGTTTGGCATTAAAATTCACTGTATTTAAGTCAAAACTGTGAAACTTAGTAAATTAAATGCTTTGTTTATTTTCCTACTGAGTTTGAAAACTTTAACTAGGTTTAAATTGGACGTTTTATTAAAACCAATAAAACTGGATCCATTTTTTTTGTCGTAATTTGCCTTGCTTTTTTTATGCAGGCAATTGCAGGAACACCTGTTCAGGTCCTTTGACGTGGCACTGATAAACAATGATGGCGGTATTTCCCGGAACACCATACCGTCTTAAGTGGACGGGGAGAGTTTGGGAGGATTTTAAGCCTGTGATCAGGTTGATCTCTCTCCCTTTTGCTTCTGTTCTTTACTTTGAATGTGTGAAGGAGTGAAAATGAGCGGCTGGGCAGGTTTCTCTGAAGAGGAGCTGCGTTGGATGCAACAGAAAGGTAAAGTTTATACCAAACTTCTCCGCGGGACAGCGTCTCTGACCGCGGCCTGCCTCTGTTCCAGACCGCGGTGTTTCCTCAGCAGCAGCCCGCGGGAGGAAGCCGGCCTCGGGCAACCGGAGTCGGCAGCACCTGCTGCGGGAAAAGGCTCTGCTGTCAGCGGCCCAGAGGAGTACTATGACCGGGCTTCCGGAGCTCCAACCCGGGCAGCAGCTCAGCAAGCCTCCGGCGGTGAAGCCGCCGAGGTCAGAGCCCTCAGAGCCGGCCACGGAGCCCTCAGAGCCGGTCACGGAGCAGGAGGAGACCCCGGTGCTCAAAGAGCTGGAGAAACAAGATGCAGAAGTGTATGTTTATTTATTTATTCCCCATGTTATTTTACTGAATTTTTTTTGTCAGCTACATTTTTACAGCAGACTAAAATCATGTTATTTTTTTAACAAAACCCAGACGAAAATACTAAAAACTAAAACTATTCCGAATTATGACTTCCTGATTTTGGGCAGGGGCGGGGCATTTTGTTTTTTAAAGAGCCAATCAGAAGTCATCTTTGTGAGAGACGTTAAAGGCGGGGTATCATATTTTTTCAGGCACATAGTACCATTCTATAGCATACTCAAATATCTATGCTACCCATATTTTTCGGGAAAATGCAGCAAATTAAAAAAAAAAAAAAAAAAACTTAAAATAAATGCCCCTCTGTAGCACTCGGGTCATGACGCTTTGATTTCGCTTCGTCTCTTCAAGAAACTCCAAGTTTGTCTGACGCGCCCATGAACACGCCCCCTTCAGTACTCCTTCAAACACGCATGGATTTTGTTTTTCTGTGGCTGTATTTGAATACTTTTGACATTTTGAATGGTTATGAAAGTGAGGAGTGCAAACGTACGATCAGAGGAGAAGTGATCTTTCCCCTGTCACACACACACACACACCCCTGTTTACCCGTACTGCTGCTGGCTACTGAAGAAGTAGGGATTGCATTGTTTTTAGTGTCCGTGTACTTATTAACTTATTAATCCACTAATAATACGCTCTTGTTTTAAAGCCGGCATCTGAAAAGTGCCTGGAACAAACATAGCAGATCTTTTTGGGACATGTGTAGCTTCCAAAGATAAAGTCCAACTGTTGTTGACCAATTGTTTCATCCAAAAGAGTGGCTGTTATCTTCACATCCAAAAACACATTTTGTTGCTGAAGGCATTAAAGCAATCGACACACAGTTCCCTCTCAGCAGTTTGCTGTGACTGCAGTTGTTTTGAAGGAGCTGGAAGCTGGGGAGGGGTACGTGTTTATTTACTTTTTTATTTTATTTTTTTATTTGAATGTGTACATAATGAGTACAGACAACATAGCCATGGGTTTCTCAGAAAAGTATTTAAATAAGTAAATGCAAAGCTAAATCTGGAGATGTGGGTGCTGTGGGCTGAACTCAGGAAAAGAACATAGGAGGGGGAGGGGCCTCGTTCCCAAGGCGGAGCCTCGAGCATAACAACAGGAAAATGGCTGCTAGCAGGAGATTTAAAGATTACTCAAAACTACGTGAATCAATCTGAGCAACACTGGAGGTATATTTTTCAGGGCGGAATGACACACTAACATGATTTATAGATTGAAAAAGTGATTTTGACATAATAGCCCCCCCCCTTTAAATTAGTTAAATAAAACTAATATAATAGGAGGGAGAAAATGTAATACACAAATATATAAATATTGGTCAGAAATACAGCTGAAAAAGCCACATTGAGCTCTGGTACTGGTTGGTGGGTTAGGGTTAGTTTACCTAGTGATCAAGTTATTTTGTGACTGATTCTGAGGACAGCTGTAGTAAAAGAATCCAGAGTGTGTTTTAATTGTGTTGTGATAAACAAGGTTTGGATGAATGTAAAACACTGAGGGACATCATCAAAAAGTCACCAGTTATATTGATCACCAGTTGAACTGATACATCAAGCTTATTGTGTCGTCGTTTCCTGATCGCAGACGGGAAAAGTCTCGACTGGAGCAGCTGCAGCAGGAGCAGAAAGTGATGGAGGAGCAGAACAAACGTAAGAAAGCTCTGCTGGCAAAAACTATCGCTGAGAAGTAAGTGAACGGTTGGATGGATGATGGATGATGCGCTGCTGGGTGCTGTTTACCAGCTTCTGTGTGTGTGTGCTCGTACAGATCCAAACAGACTCAGGCCGAGGCCGTGAAGCTGAGGAGGATCCAGAAGGATCTGCAGGCTCTGGACGACATGGTTTCCAACGACATCGGAATCCTGAGAGGACGCATCGAGCAGGCTAGCTTAGAGTACAGCGCTGCTAGGTAGGGGACGCAAAACAACACACACTATGGCAAAAAAACTACACAATACAACACAAAATACCCAAAATGATAACAGTAACACACAATGACACAAAATAACACACATTACACTAAAAAAAAAACAGAGGCACGAGTGTACGTTCGTTATTTACATGTTTTTCACCAAATAATATTCATCAGCTACATTTTGTCAGAAGACTATATTCATTTTATTTAGAACAAAACCAGACAAATAATCAAACTAAAGTTATTCACAATAACAACAATTACACAATTTGACACAAAACAACACATGTTGTTTGGTGTAGTTGCAGAAAAAGTGTAAAAATGAGCAATGTTGTGCTCTATCCTGTGACAGGAAGCGTTTCAATAAAGCAGAGGCTGAGTACGTGACGGCTAAGCTGGATTTGCATCGTCGTACGGAGGTGAAGGAGCAGCTGACGGAGCATCTCTGTGCCATCATCCAACAGAACGAGCTCAGGAAGGCCCTCAGACTGCAGGAGCTGATGGAGCAGCTGCACCTGCAGGAGGAGAGCAGGGACCAGCCGGAGAGCAGGGACCAGCCGGAGAGCAGGGACCAGCCGGAGAGCAGGGACCAGCCGGAGAGCAAGGACCAGCCGGAGAGCAAGGACCAGCAGGAGAGCAAGGACAAAGAGGAGACGCAGAACAAACCCAAGCATCCTGCATCTACAGACACAGAGCCTGGGGAGCAAGGACAAACGGAGACACTGAGCGCGGCTGTGCCCAGCTGACCCTCAACACCAACGTCTAAAAGGTTCTCGGTTCAATTCCCAACAGTCTACACCCCACGCACACATTTATGTAAATATATATACATCTACACAATAAATGCTCTGATCAGCTGACTGTACAGACGTATTTGGAAGACATTTATTTTTCCTATTTTGTATAATTTCCTAAATAATTCTCAAACTTTGGCAACACTTTGTTTGACTTACATTTTCATTAATTCCAACATGTTCATTTTGTCTTTTTTTAAATAGTTTCTTGCGGTTTCATTAAGTCAGACAACTTTTTTTCAGGAAATTTAATCTGACACGTTTTGACTACCAACTGTCAGTCTTCCTCAGAGGCATATAGGCAAGACAAGGCAATGTTATTTGTATAGTGTTTGTATAGTCAGCATCCAATGTGAACATTTTTAAATCACAGTTAAAGGCACTTTTATACAAATAAATTTGCCTTACCTAGTGCATTTCATACACAAGGCAATTAAATGTGCTTTACATGATCAAAAAGTGCAACACAAAACATTCAACAGCTTAAAAATCAGTAAAAACATTAAAAATCATCAGTAAAAACATTAAAAATCAACAGTAAAAACATTTAAAATCAACAAAAATTTTCAACATGACCAAAAATGTCCCTCAATCATACACCGTAGAGAAAAAAAAAGTGACTTTAACTTTGATTTACAAATGTTCACAATGAATCTAGTGATTGCTTTGGCCACGCCCAGAAACAACTTATAAGGACACATCAAAGCAATCACTAGATACGTTTTTATTCTTCATTCATTTTTTATTATAAATTGTCAAGTTTATTTTTCAAGTTAAACAATCATTTATCTGTTTAAAAATTTACTTAAAGTTCTGTTTTAATTAGTTTACATTTATCTATTTCTATTGAACTATATTATTTCTTGTGGGGGTGTTTGAATTTTTTTCCTAAAATGTTTCACAATTTGTTTTTTCATGACTTTTCCTAATTTGTGCATATAATTAATTAAGCATAAAATGATCATGAGGGTATTTCTTTCAATGAGCTGAACACATTGCACACATTGGTGTTCCTCTGGGGTCAGCTGTTTTAGCTGTATAAAACTTATCTGTCTATACTTTTGAGTTAATTTGAGAACATTTGGAAGAAACTATTTAAAGAATTAATTGTAATGTAAAAGTTTGTCCTGATGGTGGTGGTTTCATTATTAAGGGCTTATTTATGGATTCAACAAATAAAAAAAGTGTCTGACACAAAAAAAACTTGGTCAACAATTTTCTGAAACTCGTTTTGGAGGCAAATATCTATATAAATGTGTTTGTAATATTTGATGACAATAGAAGGGTTGAAAATCTGTGTACCCTTCATTCTTTGGTTATTCAATTTTAAAGCCAAATCATAATAACAAATGAACAGTGTGGTTATTTAGTTTTACTGACTTAAAACAGAAATACAGAAACATCATAAACTAGAAAAGCAGCTTTATGTTTTAATCTCACCACACAGAGGGGACGCACAGGGGGGCAGACTTTTATTCTGCTGCTGCATTTGATAAAATGATCTTGTATCATGTTGTCCACCTCACACTGATGGTAGAGGTGTAATTTATGTCGTTCAGAAGTTATTGATGCTGGAAATCTGAATATCTGCCCACTTTACCCAACAGTGTTACGGTTCAAATAGTATCCAGATAATCTGGTGACTAACTATTGACTGTGAGGAACAATAGATGTTAGAACTTCTACCATTTGACACTTTTGCAAAAACAGTTACAGATTTTTTGAGGGCAGTAAAAATATTTCTTTTGCACGTTATAAATACCACTAACAGCAGCCGTCAACACATACAGAAGTGGATCACAAGAAACGAGGTGCACCAGTTGATTCATTACACCACCTCTGGTTCCTTTAATCACACATCATGTACATGTTTCATGTAACATCCTTTTTGTTTATTTATTCATTTATGTACTAATAATGTTTCAATTCATCAGTAATATGACTTATGTGTTGGTCTCTTTTTTTTTTTTTTTTTGTCCAAGAGTAAAAGTCTGCCCCCCTGTGTGTCCCCTCTGTGTGGTGAGATTAAAACATGAAACTCTTGTCCATAGTTTCCCGTAAATATCCAATTATCACACAACAGATGAAGATTTAATCCTAAAACAGAAAAACGCTCCTTGTTTGGTTTTGGATTCTTTTATGTTTCTGTTTTGGTTTTAAGTCAGTAAAACTAAATAACCACACTGTTTATTTCTTATGATTTGGTTTTCAAATGTAATAACCAAAGAACAAAGGGTACACAGATTGTTAAAAGGTTTTTATATATTGTTGTTTTAGATTTTTGAAATAATTTGTGAATGGTGAAGGTGACTTTTAGTCTGATGAATCCTTGAGTCTGCTGGTTTCTGGTTCTGGTTTGTGTCCTGGTTCTGGTCCTGTGGTGAGTTTTTCAGGGTCTGGTTCTGATTTCATGAGAACAATGAAGCTCAGAGAGAAACAAAGAGCTTATGTTTAAACACACACAGCTTCAAAAAGTCCTGGAACAAACATCAAGACGCGTCCGTGAACAGATAAGCATCGTTTTTTTACAACCAAAAGGAGACATCTGCGATGTCGGAGGGAAACCGTAAAGAAGTCGCGGTGTGTGAACGTATGAAACTAAGAGCCTCACTTTGTCACCAGAAATCTAGAGAAAGACATTTGAAATGTAACGTTTGCGTTAATCTGACTTCGGCACAACTTTAAAGTGGAAAACAGGAGTGTGTGTGTGTGATTTATGTGCTGTGAGAATCCAGTGACAGCTTGACAGATGAATGAAACCTGAGAAAGTCACAGAGGAGGAGAAACAGGAAAACAAGGAATGGAGGAAACGGTTGGAATTTAACTGACTGAGAAACAAAGGAGAGACAAAACCAATGAAAAATAACCAAAAACTGACAAAAGGGGTTCACACACACTGACTCCGCCTCCAAATGTCTCCAATGTCCTCAAAGACTCGTCCCCCGCTAACAACAGTTAGCCTTTAAGCTAACAGTCATACTGTATCTTGAGATCAATTCTCATGTTGTTCCATCTCATCTCATTTGATTCTATTTCATCTTTAATCAGTTCTCATCCTTATGATTGGAACTCGTCCAATCACCATTAATCATATTATCTCATTATCTCATCTCTAGTTTAACTTTATCTCATTCTTTGTATTTTTATCTTGTCTCATCTTTTGTCATCTCATCTAACGTGATCTCGTTTAATCAACTCTCACTTTGTCATGTCTCATTTTCTCATCACTTTCACCCTCATCGTTTTATTCTTATTGGATCTTGTCTCGTTTTTGTCTTTTTTCTTTTCTCATGTTTTCTCAATTCAAACTAATCTAGTCTTTTCTTTTCTCTAATTTCATCATTTTTTCTCGTCTCATGAAGAACAAAACCTGATTGAATGATGCTGATATTTCAGAGGATATGTTGAGTGATTCATTCTTCTCATCATAATGACATCTCATGTTGTAATTATACTTTTCAGTCTTGTTATAGTTACTTTTGATGTGTTTTCATCTGTATTTTTCACTCAGACGATGAAGCAGCACAAACGCTGGCTTCAGTCCTGTTGTTGATGTCTGAGAGGAAAAAAGATCGTCGCATGAATAATATCCCTGAGTCTGTTCTGTGTTGGACTCGTGTTGCAATCAGGCGTCTGCAGCCAATCAGGGGCCGGCCGGCGGGGTCACAGGGACCCTCACAGGATGTCGGGAGTCAAGCAGGCGACCGTCGACTCCACATCAGGGAAATAAAGCAGGACGGGAGGGCAAACACACGGCCCCAATCAGCAGAGAGGTCACACACACACACACACACACACACACACACACACACACACACACACACACCTCCTGCCGCTGAGTACTGACTACTTTAAACACTGGACTCACTCTGAGACACTCTGTGATGATGGAGTGAAACAGCAGTTCATTGAGACACAAAATGACAACAAAAACTAAAACTATACAAAAAAACTACACAAAACTAAAAAAAAGACAAAAACTACAGAAAAACAAAAAAACCCCCAAAAATATTCAAGACCAAAAACTATTTAAAAAAAAAAAAAAACATCACAAAAACAACAAAAAAACTCTAAAAACCACAAAATTATTTAAAAAGACAAAATAACAACAGAAAAACTCCAAAAAAAATGTGTTTCAGAGGTGGACTATAGAGTGTTGCGCGGCAGCTCTGTCTTATCGCTATGGGAACAATGACCATCAGTTAACATGGACACCACTTTGAGCAGAACACCATTCTGTGGTTCTGTTTGACGCTATAGAACTAACTTTCCTCCCTGGTTGGCATCGACTGAGACTGAGGCAGGAAAAGGGTCTGTGTGTGTGTGGGGGGGGAGCAGTGATGAAACGCTCCCCTCGTCTCCCGCCTTCATTAAATCGGTGGAAAGAGGCGGAGGAACCACATCTGGATTCAATCTGGAACTCTTTGATGGCGTTGGCCCTGCTTTTCCCAGATCAGGAGAGTTTGGAAGCTCCAGGACGTCTGTGGCAGATCCAAAGCCCGACTGGGAAACCAACCAGAGCCCCCAAAAAAACTCCCAGAAAAACTCCCAGAAAAAGCCCCAAATATGTGACACGGGGGAATTCAGGCCCACGGTTCCCAACATGTGCAGAACAAGCGTAGAATGAAGTGGATGTAGAACTGTTTGCTTTAAACGAGCAGAAAGTTTATCATCACTTTACATTCATAAACATTAGGGACACTACCATCAGGGTTAGAACCAACAACCACATGCTAAAGAACATACACAACAGCTTTATCACAGGGGGCGGGGCCACAAACATCATCTGAGAATCACACGATCAACATTCATGTCAACATTGGAATACTGACCAATCAGAGCATTAACAAGAAAAAAACAGTTTGTTTTTATTGTTTTTCTGTTTTTTTGAATGTTTTTTGGAGACATTCTGTGTTTGTGCTGTTTGTGCATTTGTGTGTGTGTGTTGAATATTTTTGTGTGTTTTTGTTGTCAGTTTGTGTGTTTTTAGACTCATTCTATTCACACAAGTCATTTTTGTGTATTTTTAATGTCGTTTTGTGTTATTAGAGTCAGGTATGTTGTGTTTTCTGTCTTTTTTTGGTCATTTTATGTTTTTTGTTGTCAGAACATGTGATTTTTGTATATTTTTCTATTGTTTTGTGTTCCGTTGCTGTAGTTTTTACTGTATTGTGTGTTTTCGTTGTTGTTTTGTATGCTTTTGTGTATTTCTGTGTATTCTTCTGTCATTTTGTGAGTTTTCAGAGTCATTTTGTGTGTTTATGTTGAGTTCTGTATTCCTTCCAAACTCTCAAACGACTGTTGTGTTGTTGTTGTTGGGGCCACCAGTTGTCTGTCTCTACAATATAAGGTCTGTGGTTAACACGCGGCCTGATTCTGACCCGAGAGCGGCCCGTAAACATTCAAACTGAAATGTGAGATTTTCAAAGTAAAGTCGTTCATTTCTTGATATCAAAGCGAGTATGAGTAACACAGTGTGTGTGTGTGTGTGTGTGTGTGTGTGTGTGTGTGTGTGTGTGTGTGTGTGTGTGTGTGTGTGTGTGTGTGTGTGTGTGTGTGTGTGTGTGTGTGTGTGTGTGTGTGTGTGTGTGTGTGTGTGTGTGTGTGTGTGTGTGTGTGTGTGTGTGTGTGTACACATGGAAACCAAGCAGAGTCTCCACCATGTGTGGAACAGCTCAGGATTTATCAACGACCTCAAATAGTAAAAATCTTCTTCTTGACTGAAAATGACAACAATGGGTTTATTTCTGTTTATTTCAGATATTTAAAAAACAGAAGATCTGCTTTTGCTCCTTAACAATGGTCCAACTATCCTACAGGATTCTTTAGTTTCATATCCATTAAAGGAATCCTCCACTGTTAATACAAATGTAGCCTAAATGTACTCATTAGTAGATCTATGTCTAACAAAACACAGGGGACATCAGTTCTAACTCTGAGGTTTGGTAATGGACAATGAAGCAGAGAAGAATAGTTCTCCTAAGGAACTCCCACCCAAAAGTCCTTCTATCCTCAGGGTTTGTGTGTTTTCAACCATCAGTGATTTACTCTCTAACTTCAGCCACCAGAGCTTGTCTGCGCGCTGTTTTCCCTTAGGAAAGCTCTTCTTCTCTGCTTCATTGTCTACTACAAAACCTCAGAGTTGGAACTGTTTTTATCTTCTTTCTGTAAACAAAAGAGGTTTACATCAACATCTTTAACTTTTCCTGATTATTTAGAGCAACTAAAAGCAACACAAGTTGTTATTTTGACTGAAAAATCTACAAAATAATCTATAAATCAGGCTGAATGTTTCACTCCAATAGAAAACAATGGGATGTTTACAGGCAGTGGGGCCGTGTGACATCATCAATCATGTGATTTCAAGATGGAGGAACACAGGCTCTAAAACTGTAAAGTAGTCCTGTTTATGAAAGGTAATTAAATGAATATGGTTCATAATAATGTGTTTTGTTAGACATAGATCTACTAATAAGGATATTTAGAAGATTTTAAACCACATTTGTAAAAATGTTGGAGGATCCTTTAAGATTTGAGTCTACCTGTAGATCTAACATCGATTCTGGTTTTGTGTTTGTGTTTTAATTTAAAATAAGGACCACATTTGGTTTTTATATTAAAAAAACTGAAGATTTACATTGAGTGTTCTTGGTCTATAAAACATCCTGAGCCCAGTTGTTTTATACCTACATCGTCAGGACACTGTTATTCTAGTGCAGCTCTACCAAAGATCACATATTATACTAGAGCAGGGGTCCCCAATCCTGGTCCTCAAGGGCCACTATCCAGCATGTTTTAGATGTTTCCCTCTTCCAACACACCTGATTGAAATGAACAGGATTGTTATCAGGCTTCTGCAGAGCTTGATGATGAGTTAATCATTTGAATCAGGTGTGTTGGAAGAGGGAAACATCTAAAACATGCTGGATAGTGGCCCTTGAGGACCAGGATTGGGGACCCCTGTACTAGAGGTTATTTTCTTAAAAGGTTGGTCCCAGGACAGGTGTAGTGACATAATCTGTGACCTGACAAAGTGGTGGCTTCGTTGGCTGAAGTAAAGTGAATAACTACTAGTGATGTATCTGATCTTACAGTAAAAATTATACTGGTAAATTTTAATAATACCATGAAGGTTTGTATTTGGTCTCTTTGTTTCATAAAAAAAACACCAAAAATGAATTTAATTAGTGTGATATCAGGAATTTGAAGCCAGAGTTTCCAACATCTGTGGAAAACTGTAGAACAGTTGATCTATAGGATCATCATTAAAAGACTGAAAGAGTCCAACGTTTACTTTGTTTCTCTAAAAGTCTTTGTTGGATGAAAGCTCACAAAGGGACTTTAAAGTAGTGCTGTAGACGAAATTAAATCCAAAGTTCAGTGGAAAACAAGGCTGTGATGATGTGGATGTAGAACAGTTGGTAACGAATCAAAACCACTAAAGTCTTCAGGGTTTGTTTTTCATTAAATAAGCAGAAAACTGACTTTAACTCCCGTGATTATCATCGTTTTACATTCGTACACAGCACGGCTGTTATTTTAGAACCATTTGGATGCTCCATCGAAGGAGTTTGAACCAACAACCACATGTACAATACGTTTTAGGACATCCTCAGGTAACAGGAAAACCTCTGTGATAGGTCAGACCTAATGGACTCATGACTCAGCAAAACCTCCATCAGATGAAACGGATGAAAATAAAAGTGAACAGACTCAACCCGCGAGTGTTTGTGTGTGCGGCGCACGAGGATTTGTGTGTGCGGCGCACGAGGATTTGTGTGTGCGGCCACCACGAGTGTTTGTGTGTGTGCGGGCACCACGAGTGTTTGTGTGTGCATGCATGACTGTTTGTGTGTGCGCGCAGTGTTTGTGTGTGTGTGCGCATGCATAGTGTTTGTGTGCGTGCGTAGTGTGTGTGTGTGCGCATGAGTGTTTATGTGTGCGTGCGCAGAGTGGTTGTGTACTTGTGTGTGTGTGTGCACACTACGAGTGCTTGTGTGTGGACACACCATGAGTGTTTGTGTGCGCACACCACTGGTGTGTGTATGCGCACTCCACAAGTGTTTGTGTGTGCGTGTGTGCAATGTGTTTGTGTGTGCGCACACCACTGTTTGTGTGCGCATGCAGAATGTTTGTATGTGTGCGCAGTGTTGTGTGTGTGCGTATCACGAGTGTTTGTGCGTGCGCAGAGTGTCGTGTGCGTGTGCATGAGTGTTTGTGTGGGCGCATTATGACTGTTTGTCTGAGTGCGCAGAGTGGTTGTGTGTGCGCACTACGAGTGCTTGTGTGTGTGCATGCACCACGAGTGTTTGTGTGTTCACGCAGAGTGTTTGTGTACATGCTCCACAAGTGTGTGTGTGCGCACTCCACAAGTGTTTGTGTGTGTGTGCGTGCAATCTGTTTGTATGTGCGCGCACCACAAGTGTTTGTCTGTGCATTCCATGAGTGTTTGTGTGTGTGCACGCAGTGTTGTGTGTGCATTCCACGAGTGTTTGTGTGTGTGCACGCACAGAGTGTTGTGTCTGTGCGCATGAGTGTTTGTGTGGGCACCTAACAAGTGTTTTCGTGTGTGCGTGCGCAGAGTGTTGTGTGTGTGCGCACAAGTGTTTGTACATGTGTGCAGTGTTGTGTGTGGACACACCATGAGTGTTTGTCTGCACACACCATGGGTGTTTGTGTGTGTGCACGCACAGTGTTTTTGTGGGCGCACCACGGGTGTTTGTGTCTGCGTACACAGAGTGGTTGTGTGTGCACTACAAGTGCTTATGTGTGTTTACGCAGAGTGTTTGTGTGCATGCACCACGTGTGTGTGTGCGCACTCCACAAGTGTTTGTGCGTGCGCGCAATGCGTTTGTGTGTGCATGGACCACAAGTGTTCTATTTCATAATATTTCGTGAGATGTCTCACTATGGGATGTGACCTCTGTCTACGTTTCTCAGAAGCATTCTATCTTTGTCTTTCGCCTCCTCTGACTGACTGTTCCTTCCAACGCTACTGCTCCGGCGCACGTGTTGGTCTCCAGCGGCTTCTCACTCCGGTGAGAGCCCTGCTGCTAGCTCCGTGCCGCTAGGCCGGAGCTCACGGACCTCAGCACACCTAGCTGTCATCTCAGACTACGGCCTTCGACACGGTATCTGAGCTTACAGACTCCAGCGACCCAGCTGCCATTCAAAACCCAACGCTGTCCTCGACGTCTTGGACATTCCGGCTCACGTTGCCTTGTTCCCCGCTAGCACTTGTGTTAGCTGCAACATGGTTGAGCAAACTGTTCTTCTTGCCTGTGGCAAGCAGTAATGGAGGCCGCGACTCCTCTTGCCGAGGGGACTGGATGCACTGTGGCTCGCCTTTGTCCATGTGGTGGGAGAATTCCGAACAAGGATGGGCATGAGACCTGCTCGAGCTGCCAGGGCATTGAACATGCTCGAATAGCGGTTGAATCCCCGGGCTCATGTCGGCACTGTGCAGTGTTTAACACCCGGTGCCTCTACAGGGGGCTGGCGCGTCTTCTGAGTTGGCCTGAGCAGGGCCCCTTTCCCGCGGTGGATGGAGAAAAGGTGGCTCTTCTTGAAGCTGTGGCTGCTCACTACAAACTACGGGAAAGGTGATGGGCAACATAGTGATCCAGGAGCGTGCTCGCTGACTCAACCTCGCAAATCTGACGGACGCTGAAAGAAATGATATCCTGGATGCTCCCATTGTTCCCAAGGGAATCTTCGGCTCCACGCTGTCTTCCATGCAGCGGCGCTGTGAAGCCAGGAAAAGAGATGATGGAGCCCCCGCTTGCATCTCTTCCTGCACGTTGGAGAACGGCCCTGCAGCCTGCTTCCCAGGATCCGCAGTTTAAAGGACCGAGACCCTCTGCTCCGTCTCTACAGCCGCCAGGGCTGGAGATTTTACGGGCAAGGTGCAACATGCCCAGCGCGCACAGGCATGGGGAAAGAAAAAGACGGCCTGACCGCTCACTTCCCTCCCCTCAATGTTGAAGCTGTCTGTTCCTCGTTCGCCAGCTTCAGCTGTTTCGCTTTCACGCTTGCTCCTATGTGCGGCTCGCGCCCCATCCTCCCCTCTGCCAAGGCTCAGCCCTCTGATGATCGGAGGAGACGAACATGTTCCCCAGGACGTTCGGCTGTTGCCCCTCCCTGCACGTCCAGAAGCACACACTTACACACCTGTTCAACCAAAAGTGGTGGGTACATCACCCGCGCCCCCAGGCCAAAGGCCAGGGGTACATCATTTGAAAGGAAAAATCTGCCACAATAAACAGGGTGGTGATGGGACCCATTGTTCTCACCCGGAGGGAGGCCTCGGCCCCCTCCTGGTCGGGTGTGGCGGTTCTCCTATCATCATCACTTTGTCCCTTGGAACGAGCGGGACATGCTCATCCCGGGGTATGGCGCTGTCCCACTGACGGGGTTCCTCCGCGATGCGTGAGGTCCCTCTGTTGATGGACGGTCTGCCATCAGCAGGGGGCTCCATCGCTCTGCATGTGGACCCTCTTGTCTGGTCTGGTGCAACAGAGCGACTGGTTCATATCTGTCGACCTCAAGGATACGTATTTTCACTTTTCAATATATCCCCCTCACAGAAAGTACCGATGGTTTGCTGCGTACTCCCGTTCAGAGGAGGCGAGGCATTCGCTTGGCCACATATCTGGATTCTGCTTACATCGCCTGTCCGATCTGGGATTCATGCTGAACACAAAGAAGAGTGTGTTGTCCCCTACACAGGAATAGCCTTTCTGGGCCTATCCCTGCACTCTGTACCTTTCACCTCGGGCTTTTCAGCGGAGCCGGTGAGGTCGTTCAGGGCGTGAATAACCTAAAGTTATTGTGTGCACACACCACAAGTGTTATTGTGTGTGCATACCACGAGTGTTTGTGTGCGCACCACGAGTGTTTGCATACGCTGTTTGTTTGTGTGTGAGAGACACTTTTATTTCAGTTTAATAATCTTAAGCAGGGTTTAAGTAAATGGTAAATGGACATGATTTATATAGAGCTTTATCACCACTGAAACAGTCTCAAAGCGCTTTACATATCAGCTCATTCACCCAATCACTCTCACATTCACACACCAGTGGGACAGGACTGCCATGCAAGGCACTAGTCGACCACTGGGAGCAACTTAGGGTTCAGTGTCTTGCCCAAGGACACTTTGACACATAGTCAGGTACTGGGATCGGACCCCCAACCTCTCCATCAGAAGACGACCCACTACCACCTGAGCCACGGGTGTGGCTAGTGTGCTTTACAGATAAAATGTCTGTTTTAAAAAATTATCTAATTCATTGATTAATCGAATATGAAAATAATCATTAGTTGACGCTCTAATCACATGTTCACCGTGCACATGGTGAAGGCTGTTGGTTTGTGTAAACAAGCCTTTCAAATGACAAATTAGCCCCTAAAAGCCCCGCCCCCTTCGGTTTGCACGCCTGTAATTGGTGGCTCACCGCAGGACACTTAGAGGAGGTTTATCAGCACGATAGGGCGCGCGCACACGAAGGTGTGTGTGTGTGTGTGTGTGTGTGTGTGTGTGTGTGTGTGTGTGTGTGTGTGTGTGTGTGTGTGTGTGTGTGTGTGTGTGTGTGTGTGTGAGAGTGTGAGAGTGTGTGTGAGATCCTCCCTCAGAGGAGGAGGGTCCCACACACACACGCACCCTCCCTCTCAGAGCGGCTCCTGCTCTGATGTGATCCACACTCCAGCTTCACTCAGTCTGAGCTCCGTGCGTGTCGGAGGCTCGTGCCCGGGCCCGTGGATGGATAGACGGAGGAACCAGTGGATGTGAACCACCTTTACCTTCCCACGGACACGCGTGGATCTAACGTTCGGTACTGCTGCTGCTGTGCGCCCGCGTCATGACTTCCAGCTACGCGCACGTGATGGAGCGGAGCCGCCTGGAGAGCGGGATCAGCTCCTCCGGCCTGGACCCGCTGCAGGCCAAGAAGAACTTCTCCGTGAGTCACCTGTTGGACCTGGAGGAGCACGGGGAGATGGTGCGCGCACAGGCCGAGGAGGCCGTGGGGGAGGCGGGCAGAGGTTTGCTGGAATCTCCGGGACTGAGCAGCGGCAGCGACACCGCCCAGCACGACAGTAAGTCCACCTCGAGTCCAGAGAGTGCGTGAAAACTCTCCGTGCGCGTTTTTCTGCACCAAAAACTGTTCCACTTTGCGTCATCTGCAGTGCGCCGTCCACTTTCTAATTCTGTTGAAATCCTGCTTTTAAAGTGCATGTGTTCCGTGCGCGCTGAAAAAAACCCTTGTCGTGCGTGTTTCAGGCACTTTTTGGGGGTATTTTTTACGCAGAAGGAGCAAAAAGTGCTTGTTTGAGTTTATTTATGATGATTATCCCGTTTAGAAAAAACTCGGTGTTTCTCTCATTTTTAATATTTCATATTTTCTTTGTCCGTAAAAAAAATAATAAAATAAAACGTTGTTTCAAATCAAGTGAAACAAGTAAAAAATGTGAATTTATCTTCTCTCTCTGGGAGTCAAAGCCTGGTTAAAAAAACTCCTTAAAATCATCCAAAAGGTCAAATATTCTCATCAACTCTGATATAAACCATACGATGCAAACCACAGAGAAAAATACATCCAAAAAATACAATAAAATCAGATAAAACTTTACCTGAATTAATAATGAAAGTTTTCATATCCACCAAAGTTCATCTGCGTCCTTAAAAACAATTCAACTGGAATTTAAAACTGTATTTTAACGTTTATTCAAATAATTTCACAATAAAGTGTACTTGGTTTAGTTCAATGTGCACGTGCGTGTTTCAAGTGTTTTGCTAATCACATTTTTCAGAATTTTGGGCTCAGACATTTTTTAATTTTGGCATTTTTTTAAGAAAGAGTTTTAAGTCTTAAATTAAACATTTCGTCATACAAACACTTCTAGGTTTTATTATGCACAGAAAAAATAAATGCTTAATATTCTTAATTCAAACATTCAGCACGAGTTATTTCAACATTTAAAGTTATTAACTTATTATAAATAAGAAGTTTTCACAGTTTCCTAAACTCTGCTAATATTGATTCATTTTTAAATTTGCAGCTAATGATTACATTTTAATAAAGTTTATTCATATCTTTGCTCTGGACTAAAATGTTTCTTTTTCCTCCAAAAACGTAATTTTACAATTTAACTCCCAAATAATCCAAACGTCTCGTTTGTGAACAAAAACCTTAGTAAAATAAATGTAAAATATTTTCTATAATTTGTGTTTATTAAATTGAATAAAGTTTTCATAATTATTTTTATTATTTTTTTAAATTTAAAACAAGTTGATGTTTGTGTGTAAAAACTAGTCCCGCGGTTCCTTTGATGTTTCTAAACTGCTCATTAACGTCAATTAACGATAATGATTGTTTGTTTTCACAGGTTACGTTAAATTAACGTCAACATGTGACGTTTTTATGTGTCCTGTCGTAACAGCGGTGACATCATTCTGTGGGAATTAGATCATAAATAAACATCACGTGACTGACGGGGATTAATTTATCAGCTGTTATTAATATTACAGTAAAATTTATTACATTACATCTGATTTGATACAAACGTTCTTTTTTATATCTTAAATTAAAAACGACTTTTTACTTCACCATGTAACGTAAAAATTAATAATTTTGATGTATTCTGTAGTTTTTTTTTTCCTGTGGAAACATTTAACATATTGAACTTTTGTTAGTTTGGGTTTAAATTTATTGAAAATGTTTGAAAAAAAATGTGATTTTACTATTTATTTAAAACTATAAATGAATAAACGTTTAATTAAAAATCTGAAAACTATTGAAACTATGAAAAAACATCTTTTGTATTTTTTATTTATATTTTTAAGTTTTCTGTATAACTTTTTAAATTAATGTATTTGAGCTGTTTATTACATTAACAATTAATAAGGAGCATTTTCACACATTTTGATAATAATCATTGTATATTATTATTATTATTATTATATAATCTATTTTCATGGAAATTAAAATGAGAAATATTGATTTAAATCTAAATTATGTAGAAATATATATTTAACTTATTTTGACCTGATGCGTTTTTGTTTTTCTTTAAAAATATGAATTATCCATTAAGTTATTAAACATTTTTTTTTCAAACGGGGATCAATATTTAATCAACCAAGTGAGTACATTTTACTCTTTTATTTATATATATCAGCAACATGAATATTAAATAAGTAATATTTTCACTTTTTTTGATCATTTGTAGCTCCATTTTAACAGCTGTTAGCGTTCAACGGATTTGGTAAAAATAATCTAAATAAATGTAACATTTTCCTCTTTGTTTTTTTTCAGCTCTTCAGTTTATATTGAACTTATTTAATCATGTAAGTTTTACATTATTATTTTTTTTTATTAAAGCCTCCTGATGTCAAAGTCTATACATATATTATATAATATTTTAGTTATTTTGTTAAATTAATGTAAGATTACATTCAATCATTTTAAAGACATGATTATGGTGAAGTTTGTGATTAAATTCACACAGAATGTTAAATAATAATGATAATACAATATTTAAATGTATCTTGTGTAGATGAGTTTTAATTTAAATGAGGTGTTGATAGTTCTGTCCGACGGGGTTCGTTTATCAAACTAGTAATGTAAGTTTAAATAAGCCTGCGAGTTAAAAAATAAAATAATATTTAATAAATATTCAGGAATGAGAAAGAAAGTGCAGAGAAGTGAGAATATTAGGTGCATAATTAAATATTTATTACTAATTGATCATTTTTTTTAGATATAATTAAGAAATATTTCATAATCAAATAATTTAAAATTTCATAACAAAATGAAACTAATTCCCACCCAAATTATTACCAAAGATGTCTACTTGTTTTATTCTAATTAACATATTTATGATTTTTTTATTTTGAGACTTTTAGAATAGAATTCGGCTTAAAATCTAGGAAAAGAGCGAATCTGAGTTGATTTTAGATCATTATAATTTATTAGTCTTAAAGTTTTTTCTTTGTGTAAAAAAGAGGAAAAAGAAACGTTACTTTTATTCACGCGTGTGTTTTAAGTGTGTGATGTTGGTTTATCACCTCAGTGGTGGGTTTAGGCTTTTCACGCACAGTTTCGTGCACGTCCGCAGAGATCACCCCCCCCCCCCACACACACACACACTTTAATGAGTGTTATTGTTATTTCTCAGAGACTCCGGAGTGTCCGGGTCACGCCGTTAATTCACGCGTATTTTCAGTCTGTCACGGCGAACATTAGTCATCATTAGCGCGCGTGTCACCCTCTGCGCACGAGCCCGGGCATCGAATAACAGCCAATCAGCCTCTGATTTACAGGTCCGCGCTTTGAAACGGGCGTCAGGTTTCCAGATTTATCAGCCAACACGTGAACGCAACATGAGTCCTTTTCACACGTATTTAACTTAAAGCAATACCTCACATCACATTAAAACGTTCTAGGAAAACAAAGGTGAAAGAAGACACATTTAACATGATTTTACACTTTTTGATCTCTTATTTAAAGTTATTATTATTATAGGATTCAGTTGGATTTTCCTTGAGTTTGATTATATCACATTTTCTGCAGCGCGATGCTTTAATTTTACTCAGGGAATCGTTTTTACGCATCTTTAAAAACACTTTGAACGACAGGTTTCCGCAACATGACTCGTTTTCACACGTTTAATTTAACTTAAAGCAATAACTCATATCACATTAAAACGTTCTAGGAAAACCAAAGGTGAAATAATACACATTTTATAATACTTTACACGTTTTAAGCAACAAAAAACTCCCTTTTTTAAATATCTTATTTAAAGTTATTATTATCGGATTCAGTTTGTTTTATATCAAATTTTCTGCAGTGCGAAGTTTTAATTTCTGCTCAGAGAAACTTTTTTACGCATCTGTGCGTAAAAACGCACTTTGTCTTTGAACATCTGCCCTGAAGCGTGTGTTTGAAATAAATAAATAAATGTGTTTTTAGAGGTTTAAAGAAAAAAAAAATATCTGTTATTGTTTAAGATTAGTGACGCGTCAGAAGGAAAACTCATTAACTTTCACTAATGAGGTCAACGTGCATGTTAGCGCGTGCAACCCCGCGATGATAATGATGATGATGGATTTAGAGAAGAAAAGTAATAATTTACTAATAAATAAATAAACAACACAGTTATTAATGGGCATTACAAATGGTGAATGTGGTTAAATTGGCAAAAATAATGATGAAATCTGGTGAAAAGTGACAATAATGGGTCAATATGTGTGACATTAAATAGAAAGGGTTTATAAGAGCTGAACATGTCTGGAAAGTGGAAAAAAAACTTGCAGAAAGACATTGAAATGTGATGTAGAAGTGTCAAAAATGGGAGAAATGTAGCAAAAATACATTAAAAGGAGCAAAAATATTGCAAGAAAAAGTGATAAAAATAGGTTAAAATATGGAGAGTTTGGGGGAGTTACAGAAAAAGTGTAAAAATAAACAAAAATGTTCAGAAAATAGTCTTAGTTCCATAATAACCACTTAAATACTGTCAAATATTTCATACTAATCGATTCATGATTATCTTTTTAGAAATAACAAATTACAAATTGTATTTGCTTTTTTCCAATGAACTCATTTCTAAAAAAAACAGAATTGTCATCTTGATAAATACTTAATAAATCTTTATACAACAAGATTTTGAATAATGTAAAATATATTAATGATTTAGTTTTACAGGAGATAAATTATTACACTATTTAAAAATAAACAACAGTTTAGAGAGACTTTTAGGATATAATTCGTCTTAAAATCCAGGAAGAGTTAATTTGTGTTAATTTTACATTATTGTAATTTATTAGTGTGTAAAAATAAAAACAACGGTCCGTGGGATTGATTAAAACCTTGTTTTTACCTTTTTAAACACAAAGATAAAATATATTTAAAAAAAATAAAATAGGGAAATTTCTATCCTAAATTTGTGGTAAATGGTAAATGGACTTGATTTTATATATAGCGCTCTATCACCACACTGACGCAGTCTCAAAGCGCTTTACATATGTGATGATTGTGAATTTGATTAAATGTTCTTGTCAAAGGATGCTTCATGGGTCATAAATAGGAGTGTTTTTTTTTTTTTTGAGATACTTCTTTATTTACATTGGTATGTTGACACTTATTTACATAAATGTTACACTAAAATAGTGTCACTGTTCATAGGACACTATATTTATTGTCTTTCAGAGACATAAAATTAAAAAAAATATATTTTCACTTATTGTATTTTTTTTGGTATGTCATAGATTATCGTATGATTTCTGACCAATATATCGATAATTGCAGTATCGTCATAATGTGAGATAATTGTCATCGTGAGCCTTGTATCGTATCGTGGTATCGTATCGTGGTATCGTGAGGGACCCAGATGTTCCCACCACTAATTAAAAAGTAGTGATTTTTAAAAAGCTAATTTAACACCAAAGGTCATTAGATAAATAATTAAACCTAAAAAAAAAGTTATTGAAATCACATCAAAAATCTGAATCTAGTTATTTTTCTTATTAGTTTGCATTAATACAAACACAAATAATAAATAAAACTAAATAATATAAACAGGGAAAAATGTATTTATTTCATAAATGTGACGAGCGTCTTCAAATACCTAAATACAACTAAGTTTAATTAACTACAAATGTTTTTAATTTCATCAAAAAAACCCAGTGAAAACTTCATATAAAGTAATAAAACACATTAAATGAAATGTAAAGGATGTTTATATAAAAATGTCATTTTCTGAATCTTTAAACATTTTATGAATAAAATTTGCTTTGTTTTAAAAGTTCCTCCAATCAATGCATTTGTTAAAAAAAAAAAACTAAAAAAAAAATCACATCTCGTGATCTGAAAGTTTCTTCTTCTACTGTTCGGCCTCTCGTTGTAATTCAGAGGATGTTTTCTAAACCTGTGGTTCTCAACCTGTTCAGGCCATGACCCTCCAAAATAAAGGTCTCAGAGAGCGGGGACCCTCCAAAAATAAAGGTCTCAGAGAGCGGGGACCCTCCAAAATAAAGGTTCCATAGAGCAGGGACCCTCCAAAATAAAGGTTCCATAGAGCAGGGACCCTCCAAAATAAAGGTTCTAGAGAGCAGGGACCCTCCAAAATAAAGGTTCCATAGAGCAGGGACCCTCCAAAATAAAGGTTCCATAGAGCAGGGACCCCCACTGTAGCTGAAGGTGGTTGAACACAGACATGAACATTGAAGAACAGTCATGTGGAGACAGGACCATCTATAAGGGGGAATAAAGGAGAGATTTTTGGGGTCCATCCATAAAGTCAGTAAAATGATGGTCCATTGTTCTATGAATCTGTGATAACCACATTTATTTATTCATCTGAATAATATCCACTGTTATCCAGGAACATTTATTATTATTATTATAGTCATCTTAAAGATGGAAATCATGGTTTTAATCACTAATAAAATGGTTCAAAGTGACCAAAAATGGTGGAAAAAGGAGGTGAAATGTGATTTTAAAAACCTATAGAATTATATATATATATATACAGTATATATATATAATATTATATCCACTGCTCCATTAAAATAAAATTATATATGACAAGAAAAAGTGATAAAAATAGGTTAAAATATGGTGAGTTTGGTGGAGTTGCAGAAAAAGTGTAAAAATAAAGAAAAATGGGCTGAAATTGTTCATAAAATATTATTAGTTTCTTGAAGGCATCTGGTGACCCCCTCCCAGTGTCTTGTGACCCCAAATGGGGTCCTGACTCTATGGTTGACAACCTCTGGTCCAGAGGATAAACTGAATGGTGATAAACAGAAAGTGTAACAGTGGTGAGGTGTGCTGCTGTATCTGTGTTTTTAGTGACTTAGATTTTACATTTAATAATAATAATAATAATAATAATGGATCTATTTAGTGCTTTCTTCGAGGAGACTCAAAGCGTTTTACAGAAACCATTATTCATTCACACCAGTCACACCGGTGGTGGTAAGCTACAATGTAGCCACAGCTGCCCTAGGGCAGCTGACAGAGGCGTGGCTCTGACCACCACCAACATTCATGCACATTTAGTTTAAAACAACTGGATTTTAATGGTTAATGATGTTTATTATTTTATTTTACACTTTAACATCTGTTTGCTTGTTTTGATGCTCGTTACAGAAATGTGAGTTTAACACGATTACGTTGAACAGATTTTTATCTTTATTCTAACGTTTCCATCTTTGTCTGTTGTTTTTTTGTTTGTTTCTGTTGTTTTTTTGTTTTTGTTGTTTCCTCTATATTTTTTTGGGTAATTTAGTGTATTTTCGTAGTTTTTCCTGTAATTTTTGATTCGTTTTGGATATTTTGTGTCATAGTTGTTTATATTTCTGTGTATTCTGAGGTTTTTTGGTTATTCTTCTAGTTGTTTTTTTTGGGGTTGTTTTCTGTGTTTCGGTTTCATTTTGTGTTGTTTTGTGTTTTTAAAATTCTTGTCATCACTTTTGATATTTTTGGGTCTCTTGTTTATTATTTTTCTCTTCGTGTGCAAGTTTGGACCATTTAATGCATTTTTTTGGTAGTTTTGTGTATTATTTGGACTATGTTGTGTATTTTAAGTTATTTTTGTTTATTCCTGTAGTTGTTTTGTGTTTGTTGTCATTTTGTGTCGTTTTGTGTATTGTTGTAGTTTTTACTAATTTGTGAGTCATTTAAAGGTTCTATATCATGTTAAATTCACTTTTTTAACCTTTAACTTTGTGTGAAAGCAAAAAGAAAATGACTTTGATCACTGTCTACAGACACGCCCACTCATGAATATGCATAAGTAGACCAGCGTCGCCCTCAGGGATAAATAAAGTTTTCTGAATCTAAATCTAAAACAGTCAGATTTCAGAACTGATCAGAGTCCATTTTCAGTGTGTGTGTTTATGACGTGTGTGTGTTTATGACGTGTGTGTTTTTGACGTGTTGTGTGTTTTTGACGTGTTGTGTGTTTTTGACGTGTTGTGTGTTTTTGACGTGTTGTGTGTTTTTGACGTGTTGTGTGTTTTTGACGTGTGTGTGTTTTTGACGTGTTGTGTGTTTTTGACGTGTGTGTGTTTTTGACGTGTGTGTGTTTTTGACGTGTTGTGTGTTTTTGACGTGTTGTGTGTTTTTGACGTGTGTGTGTTTTTGACGTGTGTGTGTTTTTTGACGTGTTGTGTGTTTTTGACGTGTGTGTGTTTTTGACGTGTGTGTGTTTCAGGTGAACAGATGAACACGGAGGAGAAGAAGAAGAGGAAGCAGCGTAGGAACAGAACCACCTTTAACAGCAGTCAGCTCCAGGCTTTAGAGCGAGTGTTTGAGAGAACGCACTATCCCGACGCCTTCGTCAGGGAGGACCTCGCACGCCGCGTCAACCTCACCGAGGCCCGCGTGCAGGTAGGACACGCCCACAATGACATGATGACACGCCAGAAAAACACACAATACACAATAAATATACACAAATGCAACAAAAACACAAAAATATACCTAATACACACAAAAAAATTAAATATATACACAAGAACACAAAAATACACTCAAAATACACATTGGCCCTATGCTATGACTCTAGATAATTATATTCTGGATTAATCTCTGTTAGCAGGATTCAACTAACCAAACATTCCCTGTCAGAGAGAAGCTGTCCTATGAAGGTCAATAACAACACGCTCATTTAAGCCAAGTGATTTCAGCCTCGGTACGTTCACATTAAAGGGGTGGAGCTTGCAGAGTCTGACCAATCAATGGAGAACTTGGCAGAGTGAGCGTCTTTACAGGAGGATTGCATCATTGTATAAATATTCTCTCTCCTGTCAGCATCAGATCAGATCCACACAGTGATGTGTCACCTTTTATAGGACAGCTCGCTTTCTAGGAGATCTGATTGGTCAGGAGGCGGGACTTTGTCACTTGCTAAAATGCTAGCCAGAACAAAACCTGTTCATGACCAGGTTAGTCGTTCAGCCTAAGTTACCATGGTGATTTAGCTCCATGAGACGTTAGCGAGCTTTGTAGTCCAGCACCCACTGATTAAATCCTGGAAGTTAGCGTTAGATAAGAGCTAATCTAGATTAGTAACATAGACCCTAAACATGTGTGAATTTCTCTTTCAGATGTGTAAAGTATCTTTATAAAAAATACAACAAATTTACAACAAAAATATACAAAATAACACAAAAAACAAAAAAATATACACAAAAAACCCACAACAAACACAACAATATACACTAAGTATCTAAAAACACCTAAAAATAAAAACCCAAACAAAATAGCAGAAAACACCCAAAAATATACACAAAACATAAAAATATATACTAAAACACGCTCAGGTGGTAGAGGGTCGTCTTCTGATCGAGAGGTTGGGGGTTTGATCCCAGTACCTGACTATGTGTCGAAGTGTCCTTGGGCAAGACACTGAACCCTAAGTTGCTCCCAGTGGTCGACTAGCGCCTTGCATGTCAGTCCTGTCCCACTGGTGTGTGAATGTGAGAGTGATTGTGTGAATGAGCTGATATGTAAAGAGCTTTGAGACTGTTTCAGTGGTGATAAAGCTCTATATAAATCATGTCCATTTAACATTTACCAATATACACAATACACAAAAAACAATGTGTTAGTTTCTCTTGCAGATGTGTAAAGTGTCTAAAAACACACAAATGCAATAAAAACAGACAAATGAACAACAGTGTTGTTGCTATTCATTTTCACTAATAACACAAAAAATAACAAAACTGACAAAATAGCAGAAAAACGAGGCAATGTGTGAATTATTCCTGGAGATAAATAAACTGTGTCATTGTTATCATGTGACGAGTGGCTGATGTTAAGGTCAGACTGGTCATCGTGTTTTCCTGTGACTTGTTTACAACACATTTAGTTCTCGTGCCCGTTGGTGTTATGATTCAACAAGTGATCGTGTTATGTTGTGACTTCTGGGAGCTCGTCTGATTCTGTCTAAATATAAATGAAATAATGAGCATGAAAACAGTGACAGCAGCAGTAGATGAGGCACATCTTTAACACAAGGCAACTCACTGTGATTTACATGATCAAAAAGTGCTGCAGAAAACATTCAACAGCTTAAAATCTATAAGAACATTCAAGTCGGCAAAAAAAAAACATTTAAAATCATCAGTAAAATCATCAACATGACCATAAATCTCCCTGTCAATCATACGCAGTAGAGAAAAATAGTTCCTTTAACTTTGATTTAAAAATGTTCACATGCCGACTTCAGCTCTGCTGCAGTTTCTTTGCAGCATAACAACTAAAAGCAGCATCACCATGGTTACTGTGAGTAGTGTCACATGTTGATGTGAGACGTCTTCACTGACGTAGATCTTTGGGAATGAAGACTTTCTGCTGCTCATTAATCCCACATGTGCAGCTCTGTGTTTTATCTCCACGGCTGGATTTACAGTCAGCACCAACGCCACCTTTTCATGTCCTCTGAGGGGTTCCCTCGGGAACCATTTTACTGACCGAACCTCTGTCAACATCTGCTCGCACAAAAGCAACATAAAATACACAGAAACACAACAAAACAGAAAATGACAGCACAGAGACGACATAAACACACCAAACGTCTAAGAGGGCGGAGCCTGACTGCCTGAGCTTGTTGACTACTGACTAGTTTGCAGCAGCTCTGTGTGTTGAGTAACTCCAGTGGTGTTTCAGATGAGCTGGTGATCATGTAACCTGGTGACTGAGTGTTTCATTTGCCATGTGCGTTACAGGTTTGGTTCCAGAACAGACGAGCCAAGTTTCGCAGGAACGAGCGAGCGATGCTAGCGTCAAAGAACGCGTCTTTGCTGAAGTCGTACTCTGGAGACATGACGGCGGTGGAACAGCCCATCGTTCCTCGGCCCGCCCCCCGGCCAAACGACTACCTGTCCTGGGGCAGCGCCGCCCCCTACAGGTAGCCCCCTACACCACCACATGGATGTACCCGACACGTGAGCTCAGAAAGACTTTCTAACGTACAGTATGTCACAGAAAAATGCTGAGCGTCTTTTAAATTGCTCAGGTCTGTTTTGCAACGCTAGGTGTTACAGTCTGACTGGTGATCGTGTTATCTCGGGACTAGTTTCATACACATTGAGTGCCCATACCAGTTAATGTTACAGTTTGAATGGTGATCATGTTATTTTGTGACTGGTTCTGGCCACGTTGGTACCTGTTAATGTTGCAACTGAACTAGTGCTCGTGTTATCTTGTGACTGATTGTAAGGACAGATGTTCTAATAACGACCAGTTGCAGCGATACACCTGCAGGGTCTCAGACGTTTAATAATTCACTCCTGGCTCTGTTGTTCTTTCATTTCCTCTTCATTCCTCCTCTGATCTCAGGAAATCACTGAGAACCTGAAATCCCTCCACCATGAAAAAATAGTCCCTCCCACAAGTTAAAAAAACCACTTTCCTTATAACATTTAGTTATTCGTTCATACTGCTTTCTCTAAAAGTTCTGAAATCTCTTCCAAAAGGTAGCGTTTAAAAGAAAACCATTCCTTAGATTAAATGTAATGAGCTGTGATGCGCTGCTCATGTTGGCAGCTGTGTAACCTAATGTCTGTGGCTCCTCCCCCCAGTGCCATGGCAACCTACCCACCCACCTGCTCCAACACCAACGCGTCGCCGGGGATGAACATGGCTAACAGCATCGCTAACCTGCGGCTGAAGGCCAAGGAGTACAGCCTGAACCAGGTCCCCACGGTCAACTAACGGACCGCACCGCCCGCGCTCAGACTCTGGAGTGGGCGGAGCTTAAGGACTCGGTGAGGACGCTGGGCGAGGCTGGGCCTGATGATGTTTGCTCCACGTTTGGATTTCTCTCCTTTTTTTGTTCTGGAAGAAATGAATCCAAAGATCAGGAGTTAAACTTTTTTATCTCTTTTTACGACGCCAATGCCCCCTGACCCCGCCCCCCCTCCCCCCCACGCAGACGTTTTCCCTCCATTTATCCATTGTTTTGATTCCTTTGATGTTTGTACCAGTGACGATTGGACACATGTGTTACAGTCCCTTATAAGGGCGGGGCTAATGGATGGTTTCCTATCATAACCTTTATTTGTAACAGACTTACTTTGTATATGAATAAAAACCAGCTTCAAGCAAAGCAGTGACGAGGTGTCCGACTCAGAGCCTGAGAATAAAAAACAGCTTTAGTCGCACTCTGTGACTCAAACATGAGATATCGTACAAACGCTCCCTGTGGTGGTCTTTAGAGAAGTAACCTGCTGCTGTTTAGTACTGACTAGTTGTTAGTGTGCCCCCCCACTATTCTATAAATAGATATCACTAGAACGCCTACAATCTCTAGAATATGGAATCAAGTGGTAACAGTAAAAACCTTGGGATGCACCAGATGAAACAGACCTTTTTGTTGACGAACCTTTAAAATTCTATTTTCTTTTGCGAAGTCCGGAAAATTCATGTTGAAAATATGAAGTAAATATACAATGATTGACAGGTTATTCCATACCAAATCAAGAACATATTGATGTATTTTTCATTATGTAATGTGTGAAGAGTTAGACTGGTTTAAACTAAATGTTTTTCATTGCTCAAACTCAAAAATTGTGAAAACCTTTTCTTAGTGATTCCAGATTTTCCCTAAAGATTCTCATTAAACAATAATATTATCTGAGCTTTGGTGTTGATGTTCCCGTTCAGAGATTAACTGGTATTTTGAAGTATGTTAACATAAATGCTGACGTAGCCATGAAAATGTTGCATCCCTTTTTGTTTTTGTCTGTTTTTATGTTTTGACAATTTGTAGTCGTGTATTTTTGTTATTTTTTGTGTTCTTGTTGTAATTTTGTGTACTTTTCTGCATTTTTGTTGTCTGAGTGCGTTGTGGGGGTCACTATCTGTCATTTTGTTATTGTTTTCTTTTTTTCATGTTATTTTTGTATCTTTGAGGCTATTCTGTAATGTATTGTTGTTTTTTGTGTTTTCATAGTTATTTTGTTGTTTAATTGGCTGTTATGCATTTTGCTGCTGATCTGTGTTTTGGGAGTTATTATTATTATTATTATCATATTTCAGATTCTTTCCAACTTCTTGAACTACAATTTTTGTTTTTGGGGGCCACGTACAGTTGTCTATGTGTGGCTTGGATTCTGTGAATCTTTAGTGAAAATCTGGAACCATTAAGAAAAGTTTTTTGTGATTTTTGAGTTTGCACATTGAAAAGAATGTAGTTTAAGGGTTATCATCACTTAAACCAGTCTAACTCTTCACAGATTGACAAATATATCAATGTTTTTCATTTGGGATGGAATATTATTACTGTTACTGTAAGTCAAAGAATTATGTCAAACATTGTGTATTCAATGACTTCAAATTTTCAACATTAATTTTACAGATTTTTTTTGGGTAGATCAGCAAATAGGTTGTTTCATCTGGTGCACGCTGAGATGTTTACTGTTAGCGATTTATTTCATATTCTAGAGATTGAAGAATTTACACTGATAACAATTTTAGAGCTGACTCCTCAGCGAGGCCATGCTGAGGGTCATCAGTTAAAATGGACACCACTTTGCCCCAGACACCGGTGAACAACGTGACAACCGTCAGCAGTTGTTGTGCGTCACTGTTTGTCTGCATGGAAAAGAAGTGCCCTTCACAATAAAAGCATGTGACATGTCTGTGGTAGTTTGGAAAATGTCTGCGAGCCACGAGTTGAGAACCTCTGGAGCAGGAACTGTGAGAGCAAACGTCTTTATGGCTGAGAGCGAGCGGCTCATAACGGGAGAGATTTATGAGCCGAGAACAGATCCTCCTTCAGAGAAAACTCCTTTTTTTCTCCTGATCACCACGAGCAGAGAGATTTATGAGCAGGGAAACCCTCGCACTAACACTCCCAGGCCTTTCTTCTTCTACACACACACACACACACACACACACACACACACACACACGTGGTCAGAGGCCTGTTTTACGATTAAAGAAGAAGTGGTTCACATCAGGAAACCGACTGGACGTTAGAAACACAAAGTTTTACTGCTCTTTACCTTTAAACCAAAGTCCGTTTAAAAAACCTGAGATTTATGATTGACTTTACCAGCGATCACTGCTCCAGCTTCCACTTTTTAATGAACACTTTATTTCTATTATTATTATTATTATAAACACTATTAATGATTTTATATCCATTTAAAAATGTTTCTTAATCTAGCTGTTCCACAGTCTGTTTAAAAAAACCTGCAATTTTGGTTTGAAACTGGTTTGAAACAAGTTGATGTTCTTGGTTTCAAACTGCTTAGAACTAGTTTAGGACAGTTTTCAAACTAACCAGTTTGAAACTAGTTTATATTGGCTTTGGTTTAGGATTGTTTTCAAACTGCTTTCAGAGACTTTTTAAGATGGATTTATTTTGGCTTTTAAACTGGATTTCAGCTGGTTTCAAACTGATTCTGGATTGGTTTTAAACTGCAGTATAACTGGATTCAAACAGGTTTTAAACTATTCTCAAATGCCTGCAATCAAGTTTTACACTGTTTTAAATTAAAATATTCACTGGTTTTGGACTTAACTGGTTCAGCACCAGTTGGAAACTTTTCTGGGCTGGTTTCAAACTATTTGCTAACTTACTGGTTTTTAACAGCTTTTACACTGGTATAAAACTGGGTTTGTTGTGGTTTTAGGCTGATTTTAAACTGGATTTGGACTTTCCAACTTGTTCTACATTGTGTTTTAAACTGGACTAGACACTCAAAACCTTTTCAAACCAGATATAGGCTGATTTTAATTTTAGACTGGTGTCAAACTGGTTTGGAAAGGGTTTTATTCTGATTTGAAGTGTTTACAACTGGTGGGGGGGTCAAAAGTCAATACTTAATATAATGTACATATTATACAAATATTTGTGCCATAAAACACAGTGACTGTACAAAATCTATATTAATTCATTTTTTCAAGTTTTCAGTGAACGTTTGAGACTTTAGGTTGGTTCTTCTTCTGTTGTTCTTCACAATGTAAATGGTGAAGCGACACTGCCCCCAGTAGTTCATGTATGGTACTGCAGCAAAAATGAATCAGAAAGATTTGACCATGAACATTAAACGACGCGTCGACGCACATTTTTGGCGTCAACATTATCAATTACGTTACTGATCATTTTTGTATTATTGTTTACACACATTGGGGTTCGCGCAAATTCTTATCCCAGTAAGAATCTCAAACTCTGCCTATGACTCCTCCCCTTCCTGTGGCTGCGTGATCTGTGGCTCCGCCCCTACACCCACCCCCCACCCCAGCAGGCGCCATCTCTGCTTTCATGGCCGAGACTCTGGCTGAACCTCAAGTGGTTCCAGATGTGGAAGATGTGGATTCCTTTGACCTGCTGCTCCTTCTTCATCCTCCAACGCCCCCCAACTCCCCCCATCTCCCCCAAACACCCCCCAACACCCACGCAACATCCCCATACCCCCCATCCCAAAAAGCCCTCCAAGTCTCACCTCCCGAAAAAAACAAAACATCATGAAAAACTACCTTCTAGATTTCTTTCATTCCTTCTTTCCTTGATATTTCCTCCGTCTTTCTTTCCTTTTCCTCCTTCTTTCCTCTGTCGTTCCTCCGTCACTCCTGGCCCTCAGCAGAACATCTGGAGCTCATTACAGAGGAGACAGTCTCATTGAGGGAGGGGCGGAAAGTCTGCACGAGGAGCGGGAATCAGCATTCCCCAGATCCACCTTCTCCTCCTCCAATGGTTCTACACATTTAGACCAGTTCTTCTACCGGGTCTATACTGGGTTTAGACCAGTTCTATACTGGGTTTAGACCAGTTCAATACTGGGTTTAGACCAGTTCTACTACCGGTTCTATGCTGGGTTTAGACCGGTACTACAACTGGTTCTATACTGGGTTTAGACCACTTCTATACTGGGTTTAGACCGGTTCTACTACCGGTTCTATACTGGGTTTAGACCGGTACTACAACTGGTTCTATACTGGGTTTAGACCTGTTCAATACTGGGTTTAGACCAGTTCTATACTGGGTTTAGACCAGTTCTATACTGGGTTTAGACCGGTTCTACAGGTTTAGACCAGTTGTACAACAGGTTCTACACTGGGTTTAGAACAGCTAATGAGTTAGTTAGTTAGTTAATTAGTTAAATGAGTTAATTAGTTAAATCTATACATTTCAGGCTACCCCATGTGGACTTAGCCTGAAATGTATAGTAAATGATTTTTTTAAAGAAATACTGTTTACAAATTTTTTGGCTTCAATTTAAAGAAAATAAAAACATACTATAACACAATCCTAAACAACTATTTTATACTTTCACTTTCTCAAGTAAAAATAGGGTCACGATCCAAAAACAGGTCGGGAACCAGTTACCAAAGGTCTGTGAGGAGAGTCATTGGAGCTCTAGCTCCTCCTGGTGGTCACCATGGGAACCACAAATCACATCTTAGAAACTGATAAAAAAACACACAATCAGTCCAAAGTTACACAACAACACATTGAGCTTTAAACTATTACATTTAGTGTTTGTTGTTGTTGTTGTTGTTGTTGTGTGAGGACTAGTTATCTGGTGTCACATGATGTTTTGTGTTTAATCTTCTGGAACTTTTGTAACTTTTTGCTATTTTGGGTGTTTGTGTGTTACTGTGTGTTAGTGTGTGTTACTGTGTGTTACTGTGTGTTACTGTGTGTTAGTGTGTGTTAGTGTGAGTTACTGTGTGTTAGTGTGTGTTAGTGTGAGTTAGTGTGTGTTAGTGTGTGTTAGTGTGAGTTACTGTGTGTTACTGTGTGTTAGTGTGTGTTACTGTGTGTTACTGTGTGTTACTGTGTGTTAGTGTGTGTTAGTGTGAGTTACTGTGTGTTACTGTGTGTTAGTGTGTGTTAGTGTGAGTTAGTGTGTGTTAGTGTGTGTTAGTGTGTGTTAGTGTGAGTTAGTGTGTGTTAGTGTGTGTTAGTGTGTGTTACTGTGTGTTACTGTGTGTTAGTGTGTGTTAGTGTGTGTTTGTGTGTGTTTGTGTGTTACTGTGTGTTACTGTGTGTTAGTGTGTGTTACTGTGTGTTACTGTGTGTTAGTGTGTGTTAGTGTGAGTTAGTGTGTGTTAGTGTGTGTTACTGTGTGTTACTGTGTGTTACTGTGTGTTAGTGTGAGTTAGTGTGTGTTACTGTGTGTTAGTGTGTGTTAGTGTGTGTTAGTGTGTGTTACTGTGTGTTACTGAGTGTTAGTGTGTGTTAGTGTGTGTTACTGTGTGTTACTGTGTGTTAGTGTGTGTTAGTGTGTGTTACTGTGTGTTAGTGTGTGTTACTGTGTGTTAGTGTGTGTTACTGTGTGTTAGTGTGTGTTACTGTGTGTTACTGTGTGTTAGTGTGTGTTACTGTGTGTTACTGTGTGTTACTGTGTGTTAGTGTGTGTTACTGTGTGTTAGTGTGTGTTAGTGTGTGTTAGGGTGTGTTACTGTGTGTTACTGTGTGTTAGTGTGAGTTAGTGTGTGTTAGTGTGTGTTAGTGTGAAAGCTTTGATCTGTCTCGAGGAATGTTTCTCCTCCTCCTTTGAAGCCAGTTGGACTTTTCTACGTCTGTGTGTGTGTATGTGTGTGTGTGTGTGTGTGTGTGTGTGTGTGTGTGTGTGTGTGTGTGTGTGTGTGTGTTTTCTTTCTAAATGAGGGCCAAGCTCTTGAAATGAATATCACTGTCACATCTCGTGCCAGGACAAACTCTTCGTCCAAAAAGCAGCGATTGTTGGAGCCGCAGAGAGAGAAAAATCTGCCTTTAATTTACACACACACACACACACACACACACACACACACACACACACACACACACACACACACACACACACACACACACACACACACACACACACACACACACACACACACACTTATCCATTTAGTGGAAGTGACTGTTTCCACTAATGAGTTAATTTAGTGACTAATGACAGACACACGACACAAATTATCATTAAAACAATCAAAACTAAAGGAAAATCGTTAAAACAAATTATAAACCGTATAATGAAAAGGATAAAGATTCAAAATGGCAAATAAAATGAAACAAAAATAAAAAAATACAACTTTTTAAATGTAAACAATAATAATAATAGCCATAAGTTACTATATATTACAAGTTATAAAATTAATATGTTATAAGTTCAGATCATTTAAGATAAGGTACAATAAGATTAGATGATGAGTTTGGATAAGATACGAATGTATGATAGGATACAATTAGATAACCAAATATAATGTATATCTAAATGTTAAATCTGAATCTAAATGTTAAATCTAAATGCTAAATTCAAATCTAAATGCTAAATTCAAATCTAAATGTTAAATTTAAATGTTAAATCTAAATCTAAATGCTAAATCTAAATCAAAATGCTAAATGTTAAATCTAAATCTAAATGTTAAATCTAAATTATCAATCTAAATCTAAATGTTGAATCTAAATCTAAATATTAAATTGGTCTCCAAGTGCAAAGCTAAATGTTTAGAAATTATTCAAAGTGGTCACAAGGCCCCGCCCACATTCCACACACCCCACCCTCCAAGGTGTTCTTCATGATTGGTTAAAGTGGTTGTACATACAGAATCTCAGAGTTAAACTGTGTGAGGGCAGTTGTCGACATGTGCAGCCAGTACACCAGGCATTACCGCTCCTTACAGTTCATCAGTTTGAAGCCATCCCACCATGTCTCTGACTCCTCCCCTCTCCTCACTCACTGAGCCTCATCAGTGGTATGGGTGGGGCATCCTGCCCATTTGGCATACTTTATAAACATTTAGCTTTAGACTTGGCAACTGATTAAACATTTAGAATTAAATTTAACATTTATATTTAACATTTAGAGTTAGAGTTAACAATTATATTTAGAGTTAACATTTAGATTTAGATTTAGAATTAGATGTCACATTTATATTTATACTTAACATTTAGATTTAGATTCAACATTAAGCTTTACATTTGACAATTAGATTCACTTTAACATCTCTATTTAAATTTTATATTTATATTTAGATTTAACATTTGCATTTAGTTTTAACATTTAGATTTAGAATTAGATTTAACATTCAGATTTAGAATTAACATTTATATTTACATTAACATTTACATTTAACATTTAACATTTAACATTTACATTTATTTTTAACATTTACATTCACATTTAACATTTATATTTGACAGTTAGATTTGACAGTTTGATTTGACAGTTAGATTTGACAGTTAGATTTGACAGTTAGATTTACATTTAGCATATCTATTTATAGTTAACATTTATATTTATATTTAAAATTTACATTTAACATTTATATTTAGCATTTACATTTGTATTTTACATTTATATTTATATTTAACATTTACATTCATATTTAACATTTACATTTAGATTTAACATTTTGATTTAGATTCAACATTAACATTTATTTTTTGTGTACACATTTTTAAAAATGAACTAGAACATGCTGCTTTACATTCATTTCTGTCTGAAATGAAAGAAAAATGAGCTAAATGTTAAAAACATTCGGTGCCACGTAGAGTCTGATGCTAGATGGTCATCAGTTAACACTGTCACCAGTTTGAGCAGAGCAGCAGCGTCAGTGACATTGGACCTTTTGTCCCTCCTCTAATGAACTCTGGAGCTGACCAATCAGCAGGGGGCGCTTGGGGCGTGCGTGCGTGTATGTGTGTGTGTGGTGCTGACCAATCAGCTGTAAGGAGGCCATCCCTTGTGTCTCTGTGATGCTGCTGATGCTCTAACTGACAGGACAGCGTTAGTGACCCTCACTGACACGCTACAGACACGCTACACAGACAGGAGGAGGAGGCTGGGCTGGTTACCACAGCGACAGAGGATGCTGAGTTTGGTTAGTGTGTAACCTCTTTTGAACTCCTCCTGATTTAAAGTTTGCTCATCATTCCTGAAAAGAAATTTTGAGCTTTCTTCTGTGTGTGTGTGTGTGTGTGTGTGTGTGTGTGTGTGTGTGTGTGTGTGTGTGTGTGTGTGTGTGTGTGTGTGTGTGTGTGTGTGTGTGTGTGTGTGTGTGTGTGTACGTGTACGCGCATGCGTGTGTAGATGATGTGACGACTATCTCAGACTAACCGCCTGGTTGTCCCTCTTTCAGAAACGTCTCATATTAACGCTGTTCCCTGTCTGTGGTCGTCATGGGAACGCCTCTGTTACTGGTTTTTAGTTCACTATTGACGTATTGATTGGTGGGCAAATCTCTGCATTATTTAGTCAGTGTTCATTACGTTCTCTGATTCACTTCCTGTTTCATAGACAGTTGAAGGACTTCCACCCTAAAGTCCTTCTATCCTCAGTGTTTGTGTGTCTTCAACAATCTGTGATTTACTCTCTAACTTCAGCCACCAGAGCATGTCAGCGCACTGTTTAAAGCTAGGGTAGGTAATTTTCTCCAGATACACTTTTTAAGTTTTTGGTTGAAATTGTCTTTATGTTCTGACAGAAATGTAGATCTTATGTTCTCTGAAAAAGGAACCAAGAAAATCCATCATCTGTAGCAGCTGTAAACCTGTAATAACTTCAACCAATGGAAAAAAACAAACTGTTTTATTAACCAATCACGTCTCTCTATCTCCCTGTCATTCTAGATCCTTCACATGCACGAGTTCATCAGGGAGGCTACATTCAAAATCCTGCTAGCTATTGAAAATCACCTACCCTACCTTTAAGGGAGAGTTAACGTCCCTTAGGAGAGCTCTTCTTCTCTGCTTCCTTGTCTACTACCAAACCTCAGAGTTTGAACTGTTGCCCCCTGCTGTCACAGACCTTTTCAGATCACAACTTTTATTTTACATTGAAATATTTAACTTTTCCTGATTATTCAGAGCAAACAAAAGCAACACGAGTTGTTATTGTGACAGAAAAAACTACTAATTGATCTAAAAATCTACTAAATGATCTATAAATCTACTAGATTATCTAAAAAGTTACTAAATGATCTATAAATCAGGCTGAATGTTTCACAATTTCTCAATAGAAAACAATAGATGTTTACAGGCAGTGTGGCCGTGTGACATCATCAATCACATGATTTAAACATGGAGGAACTAAGGCTCTAAAACTGTAAAGTTGTCCTATTTTTAAAAGGCTATTAAATGATGCATAATAATGGCATACAGTAGATTTAGTAATAAACATTTATAGGGTTCATTAAATCAACACTGTGTGGGTCCGTCTAATTACTGGATTATTGTTTAAACAATGATTGAATCAATATTTTTAGTTTTTGTTGCTTTTCATTCCAACAAAGACTTATTTTTCTTTTCCCACTTTGAGAACAGTCAGTGTTTCACCAGAGGTTCACACCCAGACATACCTGCTCTGACATGTTCACCTGGAGAACACACGCACACACACAGAAAAACACACGCACACACACCGCATGCTGAAACAGATCAAGCTTTCATGCAGAAGCAGACTGTGCGTGTGTGTGTGTGTGTGTGTGTGTGTGTGTGTTCACCCTCACTGCCACGTCTCTCTGGGTTCTGGGCCCAGCAGCTGCTGGTCAAACATTGGGATTAAACTGATTGTGTAGTTATTCCTACAGAGGAAGGTAAGAAGCTGCTGCTGTTGTTTGTGTGTGAATGTGAAGTTTGTGTGTTTGTGTTGTTGTGTAATATTTGTCAGTCTGGGGGGACTCTGTGGTGTGTGTGAATGCCGGCCCGTGATTGGATGGTGGGTAGTAATGGATCTAACTGGAGTTAAAGTGGGATTTCTTTGTTTATGGGTGAATGTGTAGAAGATAAGGAACAATAAGATCAGATAGTACACACACACACACACACACACACACACACACACACACACACACACACACACACACACGCACACGCACACGATGATAGAAGTTTGGTTCAGATAAGCTACGATATGTCAGGATAAGATCAAATAAGTCAGGATAATAATCTAAGATAAGTTCAGATACGACATCATCAGTTTGTTAAAGATAAGTTAGAACATGAAAGTAAAGTTATCACTAAAGTTATTGTGTATTACAAGTTATAAAATGAACATGTTATCAGTTCAAATCATTTAAGTCAAGATAAGGTAAGACGTTGAGTTTGGATAAGATAAAAACATACAATAAGATAACTGAAGATAATGTATAATTATAATTATACATTATATTATAATTCAAGTTAGGATAAATTAATTTAAGATAAGTTATGATAATTAAAGTTAAGATAAGTTAAGATATTTAAGATAAGTTGAAATATTTTCGATAAGTTGAGATATTGTAAGTTTAAATTTAAAAATAGGATAAATTAATTTACGACAAGTTATGATAATTAAAGTTAAGATAATTAAAGTTTAGATAAGTTCAGTTACTTAAAATAAGTTGAGATTTAAAAAAAAAGTTGTGATTTAAAAAAGAAAGTAGATATAAGTGGAGATAAGTTATGATAATTAAATTTAAGATACATTGAGATATTCAAGATAAAGTGAAATAATTAAATTAAGTTTAGATAAGTTGAGATATTGTAAGTTTGAATATAATAATATAACAAGATCAGACATATATATGATTTATATGACAATACAATAAGATAAGTTAAGATAATTCAGGTTAAGATATTTCAAACTATGATAAGTTGAGTTCAGATACAATAAGAAAATATTGTATATAATATGATGTGATAACACAAGTTAGGATAAGTTAATCTCATGGTCTAACATTATGCTGATGTTATCTTTTTTTAATTAATTAACTTCCGTTATCTTATTTTCAGCAGTTGATTCAGGCCTAGATTCCTGTTTCCACTTCCTGTGTGTGTGTGATTAGGCTCCCTCCTGTCACCACTCAGGTGTTCCTCCTGATTGTCCTCCCTCACTATTTAAAGAAGTGATTTTAACAGAAAGTGGCTGCTGCTCTGACTAAGTCTGTATCTCTGAGTTAAATCTAGAATAAAAAACATAGTTTTCTTCTTCTTTTTCAGACACTTTGGTGAAAACCGTCTGAACCGTAGCGTGGGAACAGACATGGGTGAGTTTTCCTCTGCGTTAATTAATACACAACAAATAAGAAGCTAAATCTTAGAGCAGGGATGGGCAACTCTATCACAGTAGGGGACGCAAAAATGTGAATGTATCTGTTCCGACATTATCAACATGTACTGTATGTTAGCATTCAGAATAATGAGCATTAATGCACAACAAAAAACAAAGGGGTTTGTCTTTGAAGTATGTGGGTTTTTTTGGTTTTGTTTTGTTTTTTAGTTTTTGAATTCATTTTATAGATTTTCTTCTCATTATGGCACATTTTTGTTGTCTTTTGTCAATCTTGCTTTGGGGGCCGCACAAAAGTAGACCAAGGACGACATGTGGCCCCCGAGCCGCCAGTTGCCTCTGTCTGTTTTAGTGTATTGTTGTAATGCTTTAATGTAGTATTATATTCATCTTTAACAGAAAAGAAAATAAAAAGTCACAAATATATTGAGTATTGAAAATGAGAGCAGAAATGTTAAAATCCTATTAATTCAAATAAAATGTGAATATATTTGACATTAAATGTTGTTTACTTGTTTGTTTTTGTCCATTAATTTATAGACAATTCTCTTATAATAAACATCACTTGTACTGTATCAGAGATTTATTTCACTCACACTGTAGACATTGTTATTTTAGATGAAAAAAGTTCCTGAATTGTATCAGATTATATTATTTTAAATGAATTAATATCATCCACGAATGGAATCGGCAACAACGAATCATGATTCAAATCGAATCGTTACACCCTATTAGCTTAGCATGTAGCAGCGCTGCCTGAAGGTCAAAGGCAGGGTTGTGGTCAATTATTATTATGACGTAATTGTAATTGACATTTTTTTTGCTGTTTGTACTCATAATTGAATTGTAATTAAATTCAGATAATTTACTTTGTAATTGTAATTGCCAAGGAAATTTTATTAAAAAATAAAACAAAAAAACAAAACGATTTAATCAAACGCAAACCTGGTGAACCATGTTGCAGTTCTACGTTTCACACATACATAGTTAATAATGATTAAAATATGTTTCAGATCAAGTTTGCCTGTCAGTTCTCCTGAGAACAATTTTACTGTTTAAAAATAAATATATAAATCTCGTGTGTTTTTGTTATATTTTTTTGTTCTTGTTGTCTTTTTGTGTATTTTCCTGTCATTTTATGCAATTTTGTTAGCATTTTGTGTCTTTGAAGTGTTGTTTTTGTAGTTATTTTGTGTTTAAGTGGTTGTTTAGTGTGTCTTTTTCATTTTGTGTACTTTCATTGACATTTAGTGCATTTTGCTGTCGTTTTCTGTGTTTCTGGAGTTTTGTGTGTCACGTTAAGCGTCATATAACTTCCAACTTCATGAATTACAATTTTGTTTTGGGGGCCGCATGTGGCCCCCGGGCCGCCAGTTGCCTATGTCTGGTTTATGGCGTATTTATTTCAGGCACAGTAATTGTGATTATTTGTCATTGAACTGAAGTAATTGAGAATGTAATTGTAAATGATTTTTAGGGGGGAAAATCATTTTAATTTGAATTGTAATTAGAAAAAAAGGTTCCACGCCATAATCATAATTGAGTTGTAATTGAACATTAATGGTTGTAGATGGAATTGTAATTGAAAAATGTAATTGAGCCCCACCCTGGTACTGGGACAGGCTAATGTGTGATATTGTGTCTATAGATTCATCATGTGATCCAGGCCCAGGTCGACTGCGTCACACGCCCAGCGTGAGAGAGTTTGAACAGGTAAGAGCAGCAGGGGCGTGTCTAGGTGTGAGAAACATCCGGGGCTTAGCCCAGAGGAAAACAGCAAATGCACATTAGGCAACTTTATTTACAATGCTTATTAGGGATGTAACGATTAATCGTAAGGCAGTTAAAAATCGATTCATAGGTATCATGGTTGATATCGATTTTCTGAAAATTGAATCGCAGTACTTTTTTTAACCAGCAGAGGACGCCATCCACAAGTGTAGGCGGCGGGCGGAGTCTGCTAATACTTTCTTTCTGGCCGCCTTCTACTCTTAAATATGTTAATAAATGATTCATTACCCCTTTAGCACCGAAAGAATATCTGTAATATTACTTGACTATCTGTAAAAGTCACGTTTTTCTATTAGCTCTGTCTGCTAGCATAGCTTCTCTTCTTCACTGCAAGATATCTGCATGCCAACCGACCAGCGTTACCAGCGCCCTCTGCTGGTCCAAACAAACATGACGTAAATCAGTGCAATGACGGTTTTTTTTTTTTTTTAAGTCCAATTGTTAAGACACAAAATACATTTTCAGTTGCACTTTTAAAAGAAAAATAACTATTATGCAGTTTTGCATTGTTTATTATAGAACCAGAATTTAAATTAATAGGCTTCATTTTCATTTGTATTATTCCTTTATTTATTTCATTCAAGATTTATTTTTAGTTAAATTGCATTGTTTTGAATAGTTTATCAAGGAATTCTTTTGAAAATGAAAAATAAAAGGAAAATAGTATAGTATTTTCTAGTTTTCTTCCCAAAAAAAAAAAATTGTCTACAGTCCCATTTTGTAAAACAAATCGTGAGAGAATCGTATCGTGAACCCAGTATCGTGAATCGAATCGTATCGGGAGTTGAGTGAATCGTTACATCCCTAATGCTTATAAATAAACACAATATGCAGTTTATTAACTTTAAATATACCTGACTGCTTTACCATACATCTAAAGTTCCATTCAAGTAATTTCAGAATAAAGTGAACGTTTGTCATCGTTCATGACCAGGAGGATCTTCTTTTTCTAATAAATCCACTGGTATTTTTTGTATCTTTTAATTTCTCTCGTTCTTAGACTTTGGTCCTTTTCTATTTTTCTCGTGTTAGATGATTATGTCAATGCAAAGATGCATTTTGAACGATTTCATCACGTGTGAATAAAAAGACTGTAATAACATAATACTACTGTAAAGAGCAACTCCTTCGCTTTCAGAAACTGGTGGAATTTCTCAGATAAAGCAAATATTAGTTGTAAAAGAGGTTCGGGGCCTCTACAGGGTGCGCGGAATAGAGCCGGCGACACTATGGGAGTGTGACTCCAATTAGAGAGTCAGTTCTGGATTTATAAAGGCTTTAATTGGAAGAACGTGGTTCTGTAAACACAATGCAGCAGTATAAAGCATATCAGTAATTTAACACATATTTGAATAAAGCTGCATAAGTATTAACACACAAAGCATCATAAAAGCACTTAACTCAAAAGCAAACACTCATATAATGCAAATACAGTATAATGACCATGGGTGGCAATAATCAACATAAGCAATTAGCAAGAGAAATAATAACATAAATCAGAAATTAACCCTGGAAAGTATAGCTAACATAACCAGGATGCGTGAGTTAGCAACTATCACAAAGCAGCTAACGTAAACACAAATATCCTCCAAGATGCATTGTCATGAGTTATAATATGAATCAGCCACTACGTACATTTCTCATGTACACACATCTTCATGGAACAGGAGAGAAACACACACATGCAGCTCTGCAGCAGGTCAACATGCAACACACTCTGCTAAATAGGTTCCTCTTAAAGGGCTAGTAACAACATAACTGAAAGTGAAACACTTATAACAGGGCTTTCCTACATTAGTGAAGTTAGTTTTTACTAGCGTGTTCCCCGAGATGTGTTCAATGTCCCTGGGAAACACAGAAAAATGTTATTAATTTATAATATCCCTGAATAAATCCAGACGTATGGTCACCCTAATGTTGTTAGTATCAGAGATGGAGAATATGGATGTTTATTGCTCAGCTGTGCAGTAAACGAGGATCGTCGGAAAGTAGATTTTTTTTTCTCTCAAAAAATAATATTCGGGGCTTTAGATGATGATGATGATGATGGTGATCAGACGTGTGTGTGTGTGTGTGTGTGTGTAAAATTATTAAACACTAAGATAATACCAGAGGCGACAAGTAATAAAGTACAAATACATTGTTATTGTACTTATGTAGTTTTTTCTGGTATTTGTTCGTTACTTTTTTTTTTTTGAACTTTTATTTCTTACTTTTTTAAACAAATATCTGTACTTTCTACTCCATACATTTTAAAAATTAGCTTGTTAATTTTAAGTCCTTTGAAGATGACGTCACAACGTTAAAAAACGCAACATTTTGGTGGTTTGAGCTTTTTTTCCTTTAGTTTTACAGTTAATATTTTAAAGTTTTAAAAATGTTAAACTCAAAGCTCTGGGTTTTATTGAGCATTTGCACCTATTTTTTTTTTCTTGACACATTGTATTTATAAATTGTATCTATAATGAGTGCTAAATTCTCCTGGTGTTTATGAAGGTAACTTATTGAAATTATTTTCATGTACCAGTTTTTTATAAGTTCTTAAGAAATAAAAAGATTGCTGGTTTAAAACCCTGTCTTATTATTAAAGGGACATTTGTTTTACTTTTATTTTTTTACTTAAATGCATTAAAAGTACTTTTTTACTTTTACTCAAGTAAGGAAGAAACTTCAATACTTACTTTTACCTGAGTCATGTTTCAATACTTTTACTTCAGTACTAAAGACTAGTACTTTTACCACCTCTGATTAATCCACAAGACACAGTCATTAAAAAATAGATTTATTGAAAAAAATATGAAGACAAAAGACTTCTATCGTAGTGGGCGGGGCTAAAAACATGTGATTGTATCTGATCAACATTCATGTCAGCAATAGAATAATAATGACCAATCAGAGCATTAACACAGGAAACAACAAAGGGTTTGTGTGTTTTTTTTACTGGGATTTTGTTTTTCTGCCATTTTTGTTAAAAAGTCTGTGTTTTCGTTGCGGTTTGTGTGTATTTTGAGTGATATTTTGTGTTTTTGTTGACGTTTTGTATATTTTTCTATTTGATTTTGTGTTCATGGAGTCATATTTGCATTTACTTTGGGGGTCCCACTACTAGACTGACGGCCGCGTGTGGCCCCCGAGCCAGCAGTTGCTCATGTTTGTAAAGGATAATAATAAATAACTGTAACTAATAATGAGTTGCGGTGCAGCGTGCAGCTGTCTGTCTGGCCTCTGTGATGATGTCATGGATGTAATGGATGTGATTGGCTTGTTAAAAGCGAGCGTTTTGCTTTAATGAAATCACATTAATACCATAATGGCCTTTTAAAGTGTTTCCAGAGCAAACGCTGAAATACAGCTCAGTGAGAGCACAGTAATGGATTCTGGGAGCTGTGCCAGGTGCATTATGGGCCGTGGAGGTGCTGCTGTAATGACGGAGAGGTGAAGGACGAGGAGGCGGGGTCTCATCCACGCTCTGTTATGTAAAAGGAGGCGCACGCCACTCGTATTTCACTCCTCCTCTGTAAAAGGAATCAGTATTTCACAGAAACATGACGGCTGTTCTCCTGCAGGCTTATCACACGCCTGTTTACTGTAATAATGACATGAAAAGACTCAGATACAGTCGGCCCTTACTTTGCTAAGCATTTAAAGGTACACAGTGACTTTTACATTTAGCTTTTACATTTTGATTCAACATTTACATTTAGATTTTACATTTATATTTAGATTTAGATTCAACATTTATATTTAGATTTAGATTCAACATTTATATTTAGATTCAACATTTATATTTATATTTTACATTTACATTTAGATTTTACATTTATATTTAGATTTAGAGTCAACATTTAGATTTAGATTCAACATTTATATTTAGATTCAACATTTATATTTAGATTCAACATTTACATTTAACAGTTACATTTACATTTAACAGTTACATTTACATTTAACAGTTACATTTACATTTACCATTTAAATGTAGACTAAACATTTACATTAAGATTTAACAATTACATTTAGATTCAAAATTTACATTAAGATTCAGCACATAATTTATATTTAACATTTTCATTTAGATTGAAGATTTACATTTAGATTGAACATTTACATTTAGATTGAACATTTACATTTAGATTGAACATTTACATTAAAATTTAACATTTGTATTTAGATTCAACATTTCCATTAAGCTTTAACATTTCCATTAAGATTTAACATCCATCCATCCATCCATCCATCCATCTTCTCCCGCTTAGCCGTTTCCGGGTCGCGGGGGCAGCATCCTCAGTAGGGAGGCCCAGACTTCCCTCTCCCCGGCCACTTCCTCCAGCTCTTCCGGGGGGACCCCGAGACGTTCCCAGGCCAGCCGAGAGACATAGTCTCTCCAGCGTGTCCTGGGTCTTCCCCGGGGCCTCCTTCCGGAGGGACGTGCCCTGAATGCCTCACTAGGAAGGCGTTCAGGGGGCATCCTAATTAGGTGCCCGAGCCACCTCATCTGGCTCTTCTCGATGCGGAGGAGCAGCGACTCTACTTTGAGCCCCTCCCGAATGACTGAGCTTCTCACCCTATCTCTAAGGGAGAGCCCAGCCACCCTACGGAGGAAACTCATTTCGGCCGCTTGTACCCGTGATCTTGTTCTTTCGGTCATGACCCAAAGTTCATGACCATAGGTGAGGGTTGGAACGTAGACCGACCTGTAAATAGAGAGCTTCGCTTTTTGGCTCAGCTCCCTTTTCACAATGACGGACTGGTGCAGACTCTGCATCACTGCAGACGCCGCACCAATCCGCCTGTCGATCTCTCGCTCCATCCTTCCCTCACTCGTGAACAAGACCCCAGGTACTTGAACTCCTCCACCTGGGGCAGAACCTCATCTCCAACCCGGAGAAGGCACTCCACCTTTTTCCGGTCGAGAACATGGACTCGGATTTGGAGGTGCTGATTCTCATTCCGGCCGCTTCACACTCGGCTGCGAACCGATCCAGTGAGAGTTGAAGGTCACGGTATGTTGGAGCCAACAGGACCACATCATCTGCAAAAAGCAGTGATGCAATACTGAGGCCCCCGAACCGGACCCTCTCAACGCCCTGACTGCGCCTAGAAATTCTGTCCATAAAAGTTATGAACAGAATCGGTGACAAAGGGCAGCCCTGGCGGAGTCCAACCCTAATCCCCAGAAGGAGCACTCTCCAGTACTCCCTCTAAGGAATCCAAGAAGGGTGGATACTCCGAGCTGCTGTTTGGCCCATAGGCACAAACAACAGTCATGATCCGTCCCCCCACCCGAAGGCGGAGGGAGGCTACCCTCTCGTCTACCGGGGTAAACTCCAACGTACAGGCACTAAGTCGGGGGGCAAGAAGTATAGCCACCCCGGCCCGGCGCCTCTCACCATTGGCGACTCCAGAGTAGAAGAGAGTCCAATCCAATCCAATTTATTTATATAGCACATTTAAACAACAAAACGTTTCCAAAGTGCTGAACATGCGACCACAACAATAAAACCAAAACAATACAAATGAGCTCTGCCACTAAATGAGTATAAAACAATAAATAAAAATAAAACAGTTTAAAAGAATAAATATAAATAAAAACACATTAAAAACTATAAATAAGAATAAAACTCAAAAACTCAAAAACATAAAATAAAAGACACAGGACCACACAACTTACAGCCTGCCTGAGTCCAACCCCTGTTGAGAAGGCTGGTTCCAGAGCCCTTGTTATGTGTCGAGGTGAGACCGACTATATCTAGTCCGAACTTCTCCACCTCGCACACAAGCTCAGGCTCCTTCCCCGCCAGAGAGGTGACATTCCACGTCCCTAACGCTAGCTTCTGTAGCCGGGGATCAGATCGCCAAGGCCCCCGCCCTGGACGACTGCCCGATCCACATTGCACCGGCCTCATATGATCCCTCCTGCGGGTGGTGGGCCTACGGGAGGGCGGGCCCACCTCGTCCTTTCGGGCTCTGCCCGGCCGGGGCCCGTGGGCAAAGCCCCGGCCACCAGGCGCTCGCACTCGAGCCCCAACCCCGGGCCTGGCTTCAAGGTGGGGCCCCGGTAGCGCCAATCCGGGCGACGTGAACTGCCTTTGTTTTTTAATATACATATATGGCTATTGAACCGCTCTTAGTCGGACCCGTCACCTGGGACCTGTTTGCCTTGGGAGACCCTACCAGGGACATTAAGCCCCCGACAACATAGCTCCCAGGATCATTCGGGTACTCAAACCCCTCCACCACGTTAAGGTGGCGGTTCATGGAGGAGAAGATTTAACATTTACATTTATATTAAACATTTACATTTATATTAAACATTTACATTTAGAATTAACATTTACATTTAATATTTTTATTTAGATTTTACATTTACATGAAGATTTAACATATTTACATTTAGATTTAACATTTACATGAGGATTTAACATTTACATGAAGATTTAACATATTTACATTTAGATTTAACATTTACATGAAGATTTAACATATTTACATTTAGATTTAACATTTACATGAAGATTTAACATATTTACATTTAGATTTAACATTTACATGAAGATTTAACATATTTACATTTAGATTTAACATTTACATGAAGATTTAACATATTTACATTTAGATTTAACATTTACATGAAGATTTAACATTTACATGAAGATTTAACATATTTACATTTAGATTTAACATTTACATTTGGATTTAACGTTTAAATGTATATTTATTTTTCATGTTTACATATTTTTAACAATGATATATAACATGCTGTTTTACATGAACTTCTGTCTCAAATCAAAGTAAAATGAGCTAAATGTTCAAAGTATGTCGGCTAGGAAACAGTGAGTGAGTTTTTCACCTCATACAGGAGCAGAAAATGAATTTAGATTTGGATTTAAGATAAATAATCAACATGATGGTGCTCTTTGTGGTGATGGTTAGATGACTGCTGCTGACGAGTGCTAATGGACGCTGTGACCTCAGAGGACTCGTTTCCTGCTCTCAGACTTCCTGCAGATCAATGAGCGGCTCAGATTTCAGCTCAAACGCTCACAGAGAATCAGAGATGAGAAGCTATGGATTACATCACAAGATGTACGAGCCGAGGCCTCAAAGGGCGACACCAGCGTTTATAGCTCAGACCAAGCCAAGGAGCACAAGTCCAGTCTTTAAATGATCTACATTTACAGAGTCCCTGTAGGTCTCCATCACACCTCTGTGTGGTAGACACTCAAACATCTAGCGTCAAAAACTGATTTAAAGTCATCCTCCACTGTTTTTACAAATGTGTCCTAAAATCTTCTAATTGTTCTTATTATTAGATCTCTGTCTATCCAAATGCATTACAATGCACCATATTAGCCTTTTAAAAATAGGACTACTTTACAGTTTTAGAGCCTGTGTTCCTCCATGTTTAAATCATGTGATTGATGATGTCAGACTGCCTGTAAACATCCCATTGTTTTCTATTGGAGTGAAACATTCAGCCTGATTTTTACATCATTTAGCAGATTTTTTAAAAATTGTGACCACAGGGGGCGACAGTTCCAACTCTGAGGTTTGGTAGTAGACAATGAAGCAGAGAAGAAGAGCTTCCGGGGGTGGGTCCTTCAATAGTCTGTGATCTACTCTCTAACTTCAGCCACCAGAGCGTGTCAGCACACTGTAAAAGAGAGAGTAAAGATCCCTTAGGAGAGCTCTTCTTCTTTCTAAAACTGTAAACTAGTCCCATTTTTAAAATGTAATTTAACTAATATGGTTGAAAATAATGTGTATAATTAGACATAGATCTTCTAATAAATACATTTAAAAGTTTTTAAGCCAGATTATAAAGGATCTTTTTAACTCCATTAACAGTATTAAACATGTTTAACAGTCTGTAATGAGTTACATTAGAGAAAGACGACTAAAAGGAAACTAAACAGAAGAGTATGAATGAAGTCTGAAATGTAAAACCAGAGTTTTACTTCTGTTCACTAACAGGAAACACTTTGACTTTCAGATCCATGAGGCAAAAAAAACGTCTGCATTGATCAGTAGAGAATGGTATTGAGGTTAAAAATCATACATATATGTATGTATGATGCTAATGCTAATGCTGTGGCTGCTGCTCTGACTCTGATTCTGTTTGCATTGATTCACAGTGAAAGGCTGGAATCAAACAATAATCTGACCTGTTTCTATTTCCAGACGCTCAGTGACACATTGTAATCTAATCTATCACGCTCAGCTAACATTAGCTAGCATTAGCTAACAATAGCTAGCATTAGCTAACATTAACTAACATTAGCTAACAATAGCTAGTATTAGCTAGCATTAGCTAACATTAACTAACATTAGCTAACAATAGCTAGTATTAGCTAGCATTAGCTAACATTAACTAACATTAGCTAACAATAGCTAGCATTAGCTAGCATTAGCTAACATGAACTAAAATTAGCTAACAATAGCTAGCATTAGCTAACATGAACTAACATTAGCTAACAATAGCTAGCATTAGCTAATATTAACTAACATTAGCTACCATTAGCTAATCTAAAAGTCTAAAAACGACTCGTCAACCTCAGCGTCTGGTTGTGACTTCATGTTTACAGACTCCATGTGTTTGTGCTTCTCATCCAACGTCTCAGTTTGACAGCTACACACACACACACACACACACACACACACACACACACACACACACACACACACACACACACACACACACACACGCACACACACACTATAACCTGTTTTTAATAATATAAATGCTAAAGTTCAGAGCAGTCGTCGGTCAAACCGAGGACACACTGAGATCATTTCACTGTAAAAAGACACAAACGTGATTATATCTGATCAGAGGGTCACATGACCGTTGATCAATAATCATTTCAGTATTTCATTAATGGCCAATCAGAATCAGAGCATTAACACAGGGAACAACAACATTTTTATCGTCAATTTCTTTATTTTTCTCTATTTTTGTGTATTTTTGTGGTTGTTTCATGTGTTTTTGGATTAATTTTTTTGTATGTTTTTTGTCATCTTGTAGTTTTTTGGAAGATATTTCTGTGTTTTTGCTGTTTTTGGAGTCGTTTTGTGCATTTTATTACAATGGGGGACGAGAGCTGCTAAAGTCTGTTGTAATTGTTGCCCAGTACTACTACTACTAATAATATCTAATAATAATAACTAACAATAATAACTAATAATGATACTATCTAACAACAATTCATTTAGTCATTCATTTTCAGACACACTTATTCCTGTTCAGGGTCACGGGGTATCGAACAATAATAACGTGATAATTTCTAAATATAATAACTGCTGTAATAACTAACAACAATATCTAATAATAATAACTAGTAATAATAACGTGATAATATCTAACAATAATAACTGCTATAATAACTAATAATATCTAATAATATTAAATAATAATATATAATAATAATAACCAGACATAATAATTCGTAATAATATGTAATAATAATATCTAAACATAATAAATGCTATAACTAATAACATTAACTAATAATATTAAATACTAATATATAATAATAACTAATAACAATAAGTAGTATTAATAACAGGTGATAATAACTATTAGTTTTGTCATCTGATGTTTTTTAGTTGCCTTGTGTTTTTTTCTTTATTTTTGCTCTCATTTTGTCTTTAATTGTGTAGTTTTGAGTTTCTCAGTTGTTTTGTTGTCGTTTTTGTGTTTTTGTCACTGGTTTTAGTCGCACTAGGCGAGTGTCTCGGTAAAATGTCCGTCTGAGGGCTGTCGTTCTCTGAACTGTAGTTTCTCGTAGCGTTTACAGTGAAATGAATCACCGTGAAGGTTTGGAAACGTGTCGTGAACATTGTTGGCGTGTATCGTCCTTTCCTCTCCGTGTGTTTCCCATCAGTCCACCATCAGTGTTGTTGCAGCTCATTACTGATGCACTGAATGATGGTCCCCATTTGTTCTCGTTTTACGGAGCTCCTCTGTGGGCTCGTAACGCTGCGATCTGTGTGTAATCAAAGCCACGTCCTCGTGGTTTCCTTTAAAGATCCTTAAAGGACGAACATGTGGAGAGCAGATTTCTACACATTCCTCACACAGAAGAAGAACAATTGTTGTCGTATTTTTGTTGTTGTTTTGTGTATTTGTCGTCATTTTGTGTGTCTGTGTTGTAACCTTTTGTGAAACTATTTATTGTTCTCAGCAATATTTTATCATTATTTGTGGATGTGTGTTATTAGTGTTGTGTTTTTGTGTGTTTTTGTTGATATATGCGTTATTAAAATCAATGTTATGTGTATGTTTTTTGTCATTTTGTTTATTGTTATTTGTTGATGTGTGTTATTAGAATAATTGTTTGTATTTCTGTGTGTGTTTTGTTTGTTTCTGTGTTTATTGCGACCCTGTCCTGGTTTATCCAGGGAACCACATGTTTGTTCCACCGTGTGAAAAACATTTTGTGGACGAGTTTCAAAGAAACAATGAGATGTTTCCAGATGTTGTTTTTCATTGTCTTTGTTTCTTCTTCTTCTTCTTCTTCTTCTTCTTCTTCTTCTTCTTCTTCTTCTTCTTCTTCTTCTTCTTCTTCTTCTTCTTCTTCTTCTTCTTCTTCTTCTTCTTCTTCTTCTTCTTCTTCTTCTCCTCCCTGTGGTCACTCTGCGGTTCTCTCGTTCTTTTTCTTACTTCTCTGTTGTCTCTTGTCTTTCTCGTCTCTTACATTTTGTCTTGCTACATTCTCCAGCACGTTGACAGGCACATGTTCATCGTCACAGCTTTACTCACAGATGGCTATAGTGATTGTTGGAAGAGGAGGAAACGCCGCTTTTCTGCTGCGTCAGCTTTTCTGTGATAATGAATAAATATAAAATAATGTAAATATTTCTTGTTCTAATCAAACATGAGTCAACTAGCAAACACACAAAATACACAAAACAACAGAAAAAAATTACAAAATTTACCACAAAGACACACAAGATTAGGACAGAACATACAAATTAATTTAAAAAAACACAAAATATGAGAAAAAAACACAAAACGACAACCAATACACATAAAATGACACTAAAACACAAAACAACTGCAAACACACAAAATGTTAACAGAAATACACAGAATGACAGAAAAAACACAAAACAACAGCAAAAATAACCAAATGTAATTTTGCAAACAAAAAGACAAAAAGCACATCTTTTTCTTTTTTAAATGTACCATTGTTCATTATAGTTTGACAGATATTTTTACAGAAATAAAATAAAATATTAAATATTAAAAAAAAACTTTTTCTACTCAGATTTAAAGTTTTCAGGGTGAAAAGTGACGATAAAATCAAAAATAGTCAAAAAGGGACAAAAATGATTTGGTCCCGAGAAGGTTAGTGTGAATAACTTTACCAATTGTAACTAAACTTTTGCATCTACAAATTGTCATTTTAAGTTATAAAATGGGCCCCGCCCCCTGTGATAAATTGTTGTTTGATGTTTTCTTGTCTTCCTGTTGTTGTGTCGTGTTCTTTTCCTTTCTTCCTCACATTGAACGTATTTAAATCATTCAGCTTTAATTAAACTCTTCCTGCTGCTGATTTAATTCAAACCTTGTGAATGTTTTTCTTTTCTCTTCCTTGTGTTAGTTTTTTATCTTCACTGAGTTACAGACAAGTGTCTTTTATTAAGATTGAAGGTTTAACGTGTTTAGAGGAGCTGATGATTGACTTTTAAGAGTTTCTACTTGGTCTGGTTTATTTACACAGTTTTCAGAGCTCGTAGCGTTTAGCAGCCGCTCGCTCACTCCACGCTCACACTACGTTTTCTCTCTGTGGTCAAACGCCCCAATGTTTGCTTTCCTCCTTTAACGCTAGTGTGCGAGCTCTGCTGACCTTTGACCTCCCACACCTGAAGGCGGAGCCACACTCTGAACACTTCTTTTTATTTGTCTCCATTTAAGTCTGTATTTTATAACATTTCACTGTAATATTTTTTTAATTTTTTTTTTAATGTAAAATTTGGAATGTATATTTTTTTTCTTCTATTTATGCTATATTATATATATCATGTTTTATTTCAATTATGGTTGTTGTTATTTACATTATTTAAAATCTTGATTTTAATATTTCTACATATTTTATTAGTTTTTTTAACGTGCATATTTTCAATTTTATATTAGTTTAATTTCAGATTTTGGGTTCTCTACATTATTTTTTTCTTCTATTTATGCTCATTCATGTATGAAATATTTTATTTCAAATTTTATAGTTATTATTTAAACTCTTTGTTTTCATATTTTTTTATATATTTTATTAGTTTTCTTTAACCTGCATATTTTCAATTTGATATGTGTGCGTGTGTGTGTGTGTGTGTGTGTGTGTGTGTGTGTGTGTGTGTGTGTGTGTGTGTGTGTGTGTGTGTGTGTGTACCCGTCAGTGGTTTCCGACTGTGTGGGGACCCGTCACGTCACATAATGTTCCTAATGTTCTGGCTGTCAGTGTATTTAGGATCTAATACCTCAGATCTGTGGGAGTGATGGGAACCAGTGCTGACCTTTCTGTTGCGTTTGTAACCGTGGAACATCTGCTGGAAACAGCAGCGCTTTTTAAAGACTCCGAAAAAGGAAAAACAGTGTGTGGAAAATTAGGGGAAAACCGTGAGCTGCTTCAGAGCGTTTGACCTTTGGGAGATAGCGGGTTTCTGCGGCGCGCGGCGGATTGGCAGGTAGCTAACGAGCCCAGAAGGCTGAGCGCCGCCTGGCTCCCATCACCGCGCTGAGTCACGCTGTTAGTAAATACCAGCGCAATTACGGCTAACGAGGACCTAATGGAAACCACATGGCTGTTATTGAATTTGTCAGAGAGCGGTAGAGCGGGGACGGCTAACGAAGAGCAGCCACCGTGTTTTATACCGCGTTTGCACTTTTAACAAATACACAACCAAAGAATCTCTACAGAGTTAGTGTGTTAACCTTGTGGGGACCTCAGGCCTTTTACACATATTTACATTTTTTTATCCTCACAATTCACCCTGAAAACTCTTTTATTTTTCCATGTTTGATATAATGTTGCCCCTGTGTACCTCTACTGTTACTTTTCAGTTTTACACACTTTATTAACACAATGTAAAAAAAACCAAAAGCAAGTAACACTAGTAAATAAAAGTTATACACACATTTTTATATACACCTCAGAGGACCGCAATGTTTTCATGTTTGTTTTTTAAATCCTCATATTCATTTTAAAAACTGCTTTATTTCACCATGTGTTGACCTTGTGGGGACCTCAGACCTTTTACACATATTTACATTTTTGATCCTCACATTTCACCCCAAAAACATTTTGAACAAAGCATTTTTATGGCTTGAAATGGAAATTAAATTTATAAATCTTTTTTTTTTTATTTATCATACCATTCTGAGGACTTTACAGTTCAGCTTTCAACAAACCATTTTTATACCTTAAAATGACAATTTTATTTGTAAATTCATAAAAATGTCGCTACAAAAGTTTTTATTACACTCGCCTTCTCTGGACCAAAGAGTTTTTGTCCCTTTTTGACTATCTTCATTTTTCACACAGAAAACTTTAAATCTGAGCAGAAAAAGTTTTTTTTTTTTTTAAAATATTTAATATCTTTTGTTTTATAAATACATTTATAAATTACCTGTAAAAAGTAGTCAAACTATTGTTAAAAAACTACATAAATAATAAAAAGATAGTGAAAAACAAACACTTCTACATACACATTATAATGTATGAAAAGGCAGAGACGGACAACATCTATTACAGGGGGCGGAGCCACGTGTGATTGATCTGATCACAGGAAATAACAAAGGAACTGTGTTTTTCTGACAATTTTAATGGTTATTTTTAATACTTTTTTCTCATATAGTGTACTTACGTTGTTGTTTTGTGTTTTTCTGTTACTCGAGTCATTAGTGTTTTTTGTTGTTGTTTTGTGTGTTTTCTGTCAATTTTGTTTGTTTTTCAAATCAAAAATGAAGTGAACCAGTGAAAAGCGTTTTTAATCCTAATTCTGGTGTTTTACAGGACGTTTTGACAGTGTCTAAACAGTTTGAGTGTGTTTACGTTTCCAGTGTGTGATAAATAAGGTCCTGGTGGTGTGTGTGTCCATCACAGACGGTGGAAGTGTGTGAGCTGTCAGTCACAGTGAAGAGCAGCTGCTGCTGGTTATGTAACGTGGGAAAGAAAACCACGGCCGCCTGTAATGACATGAAAACATGCTTTTATTTGTGGGAAAAGTGTGTTTGGTGTAAATTAGTTACTTCAACGACATATTAGATGCTTTCTGATTTGTATGGGGACAATTTACCAACCTTTTAATAACATTTATTTATTCATCTGAATAATATCCACTGTTAACCAGGGAGTTTATTATTATTATAGTCATGTTAAAGATGGAAATTCATAAAAAAACAGGATGTTCTATATCATTGTTAAAAATGTGTACACATGAAAATTAAATCTAAATGTAAATGTTAAATCTAAATGTAAATGTTAAATCTAAATGTAAATGTTGAATCTAAATCTAAATGTTGAATGTTAATGTTAAATCTATATCTATATGTTAAATGTAAATCAAAATCTGAATGTTAATTGTAAATGTTAAATAAGATTGTAATTATTAAATCTAAATGCAAATGTTAAATGTTAAATTGGTCGCAAAGTGTAAAGCTAAATGTTTGGAAATTATCAATTGGCGCAGACCTACCCACTTTGTATTATTTCTAAAGATTTAGCTTTACATTTATTGGCCAATTTAACGCTTAGATTTAGATGTAACATTTAGATTTAAATTCAACATTTAGATGTAATATTTACATGTAGATTTAACATTCACATTTAGATTTAGATTTAACATTTGGATTTAAATTTAACATAGATTTTAAAAACCACAGAAATTGGTAAAAGTTGCAAAATGGAGTGGGCAAAAACAGAAAGAAAAAGTGGTAAAAAGGGTTCAAAGTGTCAATATTGGAACAATTAGGTTAAACTGGTAAATAATGTGTATGACAAATGATGAATGTGGTTAAATTGGCAGAAATAATCATGAAATCTGGTGAAAAGATGTTAAAAGTGACAATAATGGGTCAATATATGTGACATTTGGTGAAAAAGTGGTAGAAATGGTTTATAAGTGCTGAACATGTGCAGAAAAGACATTAAAATGTGATGTAGAAGTGTCAGAAATGTAGCAAAAATATATTAAAAGGAGCAAAAATATGGCAAGAAAATGTGTGTGTGTGTGTGTGTGGGTGTGGGTGTGTGTGTGTGTGTGTGTGTTTGTGTGTGTGTGGTTGTTGTTGTGCATTAGTGTGAGGTCAGAATAATGAGGTTAATATTTAGAACAAACTCAGTCAGTTGGAAGTGATTTAAGAGTCAATGAATCGTCCCCAAAGGGAAAGTGTGTTATCACAGGGGGCGGGGCCACAAACATGTGACTGTATCTGATCTGAGGGTAACGACCAATCAGAGCACTCACACAGGAAACAACAAAGAGTTTGCCTTTGTTGTCGTTAATTGAATAATTTTTTTGTCCTTTTGTGAATATTTTTTCTTCATAAAATAATTTTTCTTTTTTTTTCACTTTTAGGTTTATCTTTCTGTTTTTTCTTTCTTTTTTTTCTATTTAAACTAGTTTTCCTATTTTTTCCTTTCGTAACCTCTGTTTTTGTTTTCTTTTTCTTTGTTTTTTTTTTCTTTTTTGTCTTTAATATGTGTTTCTTACTTTTAATTTCTACATTTTTCTGTCATCTTCATTATTTTAGCCTGATCATTCATTTTCTTTTTTCTTTGTCAATGAGCTTTTATTTTGTTACTTTCAGTGAATTTGTATATTAGCTAAACATTCAGTTTCACCCATGACATTTATATTTAACATTTAGATATAGATTTATATTTGACATTTAACATTTAGATGTAACATTTACATTTAACATTTAGATTTAACATTTAGATTTAGATTTAACATTTGTATTTATATTTATATTTAACATTTAAGATTTACATTTAACATTTAGATTGAACATTCAGATTGAACATTTAGATTGTTTCATATTTATATTTAACATTTACATTAAACATTTATATTTATATTTATATTGAATATTTAACATTTAGATTTAGATTTAGATTTAATATTTAACATTTAGATTTAACATTGGCATTATATTCTTATGAGAGAAAAAATAACACAAATTTCAAGTATTGCTGTAAATCTAGTCAAAACCAAGTTTAAAAAATTCACATAATTTTTTAAACTTGGTTTGTTCCTAAATGTTGCTAAAAGTTGCTGTTTATTTTAACATATGCAACTTTACAATCAGTGCCATATAACCCATGTGATTTTCTTCTTTTTAATGATTTGATTTTTTAATTTTTTTAAATACATTTTCATACACTTCTTTTCTGCTGAACAGTTTCTCGTGACCCGTCGGCATGTTTTCCCGCTCAGGGTGAGTAGTGCAGTCATCAGCATACTAGAGTACACGCTGTCCCTGAGCTGCCGTCCTCTGAGGGAGTATCACTGGCCGTCCTCGCCCGCGGCCTCCGTCCGTCCGGCTCCCCGTGTCGGGTGCGTGAGGACATGTTTTCCAACATCTGATCCTGATGTGAGAGCTCCCGCTGACCCGCTGTCAGACCCAGGGTGTAAAACTGTGCGTGAGGATGGATTACACCCACTGGGCCTTTCACTGGGCCTGTCAGTCCTACCGCAGGGCAGAGTGACCCAGCCTGGCCTGGACCACGTCCAGGGTAACAGTGTGAATCCAACAGGTTTTCTGACCTCATGGGGTCCTGTGTGGGGGCCTCCCATTTTTCAATTTAAAATGAGTCAAATTCAGTTTCTGAGTTTCACGTTTCACACTTTTCATTTTCCTTTCCCTGTTTAGACTTTTATTAAACTTCCTCAATTCATAACAAACACCATAAATAGTGTTAATTGAATCAACTAATGTTGTAAATTTTGATTTATTTGTTTCGTCTTAAAGAAGCTGGGATGCAACGTTAGCCGCAGTGCTAACCCCTCGGCTATGGCGCGCTGAATGTAAAGAAACTGTTTCATAACCAACATATTTTGAACATTTAGCTAGATTCATGTAAAACATATCTACATAATAAATCTAAATGATAAATCTAAATCTAAATAATACATCTAAATGATCAATCTAAATCTAAATAATAAATCTAAGTGTTAAATCGGTCGCCAAGTGTAAAGCTAGATATTTATAAATTATCGACAGGCACTGACCAGTCCACTTTGTATAATTTCTAAAAATTTTGTTTTACACTTGGCGGCCGATTTAACATTTACATTTAGATTTATCATTTAGATTTAACATTTAACTTTAGATTTAACATTTACATTTAACTTTCATTTACATTTAACATTTACATTAAGATTTAACATTTTTATATTTGCTCTATATTTAACATTTAACATTTATTATTACATTTACATTTAAAGTTCTCATATCATGCTATTTCTCACCATCATCTCCATTTGTTCTAAGAACTACAAAAACATAATAAGGTTTATTTTCACAAACTCTCCTGTTTTCCAGAGTTTTAACCTCTGAAAAGTCACTTTCTGACCAACTCTACACAAACAGGCTGATTTACATCCTACTTATGCATATTCATGAGGGGGCGTGTCTATAGATGGGACACTGACTTCCTCCTCCCCTCACAGTGACGTAGGGCCAGAGGACAGCCCACCCTCCTCCCACCCACTCTGTAGCTGAGCTCATGCTGCTTTATCAACACAGACAGAGCGTGGGGGGCGGGGCTTTCACTGGTACATACATAGACTGTAGTAAATACATACATAGCACTGTGTGAAGGACGCTGAAATGCTCACCTTTGTGGGCGTGTCTGTTTACATGTCAATCACGGCAGAGAGCTTCCTGGAGGTGTGGCTTCTCCAGCTCAGTGCTGCATGAAATTAGTCATCAAAGTGTGAACGTGTCATCAAATAGTAGCGATGTGTTTGTGTTCACCCTGTAGTAAGAAAGTAGTAAATCACCCTCTGACTAATGATTGATGGAATCAATGATAACAACACTTTGATCATGTTTATGAAGCCATAATAGAACTTTATCATGTTTAAAGCACAGAAGAGTTTATTTAGCTTAATATGGACCCTTTAACATTTACATTTAACATTTAGATTTAACATTTTAATAATTACATTTAACATTTAACATTGACATTTAGATTTAACATTTACATTTAGATTTACATTTAAATGTAACATTTAAATTTAGGTTTCACATTAAGATTTAAATGTATTATTTGGATTTAACATTTAGATTTACATTTACATTTAAATGTAACATTTAGATTTAGGTTTCACATTTAGATTTAGGTTTCACATTTAGATTTAGATTATTATTTGGATTTAACATTTAACATTTAGATTTAACATTTACATTTAGATTTAAATTTTACATAGATTTAGGTTTATTATTTAGACTTAGCATTTTGAATTTGCATTTGAATTTGACAATTAAATGCACAAAATAACAAAAAAAAAACACAAAACATGACCTCTACAACATACAGAATATTAAGAAAATGACAATAGAAAAATACACACAATGACAATAAAAACACACAAAGTAACAACAGCATAACTTAGCACGAACCACAAAAACACACACATTAACACAAAAACCCAAAATAATAAAACTGAAACACGTAGGTTGAGCCTGATTGGTTGGATGAGTAATGGGAGGGGCCTGATTGGTTGAATGAGCAATGGGAGGAGCCTGATTGGTTGGATGAGCTGTGGGAGGAGCCTGATTGATTGGATGAGCAATGGGAGGGGCCTGATTGATTGGATGAGCTGTCAGTCTAAGCTGTGATTGGCTAGGTTTTTGTAATTGGTTGTTTTGTAGATGTTTGTAGGTTAGATGGGGAACAGTGTGTGTTTTCTCAGTGATTCACAGGAAGTTCAGACTCAGTAACTGAACTGTTACATGTGAGCGCGCGGTGAGCGAGCGCTGCTACGCAAACACGCTGCTATGAGAAATAAGAGGGGGGGGGGGGGGGGGGGGATATAGATCTGTAGCTAAAAATGGTTTAGTAAATGCAACAAATTACAAAATAAAAAAAGTAAAAATGTAAATATAGTTAAATATTTTACAATCACGTAAGTTATAATAAACTAAACATCTAACAACATACTAACAAAAATAATAATAATCAGAAAGAGATAAATTAATAAATAATGAAAAAAACAATACAGTTGTAAAACATTTAAATAAATCATCAGAATATAAAATCAGAATTTATGGTAAATGAAGTCTAAAGAGTTTTACTAATGACTGAGTGAGTAAATATAAATGATCAGTGTGTGAGCTCTAATGGAGCTGTGCTGCCCCCCTGTGGAGGCTGGAGGTAGTCGAGGTCATATGTCGTCTTCTTCTTCTGTGGTTGTTTTCTACAATCAATGTGATCCCTCAGAGCAGCCCTGAGCCATGATGCCTCCACCACCGTGCTCTACAGAGGAGAATTTTAACCACATGTACAACTTTTACCACTGAAAACATGACAAAGATGTGATTGTATCTCAGCTCAGGGTCACGTGATCAACATTAGAATCCCGACCAATCAGAGCATTATTAACACAAGAAACAACAAAGGCCTCCTGTGTTTTCTGCCATTTTTGTAGTATTTTTGTGCATTTTTTGAGTATTTTGTTTCCTATTTTATGTTTTTGTTATTGTTTTGTGTTCTTTTTGAGTCATTCTGGGTTTTATTCTTTCACAAAAATGACATTAGGACTCTTTTTTGTGTATTTTGTTGTTGTTTTGTGTGTTTTTGTACACATTAAATGTTGCCATTTTGTAAATTTTTGAACTCATTTTGTGATTTTTTTCTGTGACACACACACACACAGTGTCTCACAGCTTGTTTTATGCGTTTTTCAGTATATCTAGTGTATTTTTGTCAGCAGTGATGTGTGTTTTTAGATGTGTGTATCATGTGACTTTTGTTGTTGCGTTGTATATTTATGTGTATTTTTTGTTGTAGTTTTGTATATTTTTCTCTCATTCTGTGTTTTTAGAGTCAATTTATTTTCAGTTTTTTTTTTTTTTTTTTTTGTCTAATTTTTGTGCATATTTTCGACTTTGTTTTATTATTTTTCTCTATTTTTTTGGATTTTGCATCAGAACCTTAAAGAAAAATGAGAAAAACCTTTAAAATATGTAACCTTTGTGGTAAATATTCATCTAATCAGATCATATTTTTTTATCATTCCTTATACATTAATGATTTTTTTACCCTGATGCCCCCACCACCGTGCTCTGCAGAATGTTTGTGTGTGTGTTTTTGACACACACACGCATCTCAGATTCCCTCTGTGTTAAAATAGCAAACTTCCCATAATGCTTTGCAACTCTTCATGTATCTGTCTCTCTCTGAGAGCAGAGCTGAGCTTCATCATCATCATCAGGACACTTTATCTTTACACACACACACACACACACACACAGCATGACTAACGCTGGTTTCCGTGGTTACCGCACTATCTCACAGCACCTGAACGACCTGAAGAAGGAAAACTTCAGCCTGAAGCTCAGGATCTACTTCCTGGAGGAGAAAGTCCAGCAGAAGTTTGAGGAGGGCGGAGAGAACGTGCACAGAGAGGTGAGTGTGCACGTGACTGTGTGTGTGTGTGTGTGCACGTTCCCAGTGACCCTAGAGGTCAAAGGTCAGGTGGAACCAGTGCTGATGTTCGGTTGGACTGGTTGAAGCTACTGGGTCAGTATTTACAGTTACTGTGTGTGTGTGTGTGTGTCAGTGTGTCAGTAATTTGACCTACTGAGCTGTGCACGTGGGCAAGCGTGCACGTGTGAGCAGCTGCAGCCTATTTAAAGCCTCTCGCTGCAGCAGCCCGTGTCGCCCAATCAGAACACGGAATACAGCGCTATGCTAATAAACAAACCTGTAGTGGAAATGTATAGAACAAAAAATCTGTTTAATGCACTTGTGTCAAACTCAAGGCCCGGGGGCCAAATCCGGCCCTTTAGAGCATCCAATGTGGCCTGCAGGAGTAAGTTAAAGACTGAAAAAAACATGATTTATCGTCTAAATTACCAAATAATTCAGTTGTAGATCTGTCAGATACAGTATCTAAATACACACATTTAATGAAACTCAACATTATTTGGAGGATTGCAATTTTCCCACGCTTTTTTCAGTTGTTCAACTCAATTTTCCTGAAATTTTCTCACAGTTTCCCCAAATCAAATAAAAACTAGCGCAATGCCCGTCGGAATAGCTCTGTAATATAGGCTAGCATACATCTGCAGCCTGCTGAGAGAGAGAGAGAGAGCGTTAGAACGACAATGAACTTTCTTCTGTTGATTCTTGTTTTTTTTATTTTATTTTGAAAGAGGCCATTACGTCTCTAAATAACTTCACTAATCAATAGATCTTTATGTATAGCACCAATACACGTGTTATCACAACACACTTCACAGAAAGCAGGTAAAGACCTTATTGTTTGTAATCTACTTACTTTATGACTTTAATGCTTTAGACCCACATTACATAAATACATTTTGTCTTGTATTTTTAAATATTAGAATATTAAATTTAATTAAAAGACCGTTATGTGGGGAGGAATTGCTAGCTAGAACGTCCAACCCTCCTCCTTTTTCCAGGCTTGGGACCCGCATAGTGACCCCAAAGAGACACTCAGACAGAGTTACTCAGGTTTTTGTTGTTAATTTATTTTATTTTTATTTTTTGTTAGCATAAATATATAGTGAAAGCCTATTTTTATTTGATTATTTTGTATTATTATTATTACTCACCTTAGTTACAAACGTTGCTCACTGAGGACACCTGCTGGTCAATATTTACTGGGTGTTTTTTTTAGGATATTAAACCCACTTTAGTCGTTTTAAAAGCTATTTGTGTAGTCACTCCTGTAGATTCTACTCAGCGTTCAACTTATCCTGAGTTACCATGACTATCTGTCAACATTGAGCTGTTCTGTAAAACTGCAGTTTAAAAAAAAAACCAATGTTGCACATCTTTGAACCAAGCAGCAGCCATGTTGAAAGTCTCAGATCAGTCTGATCCTGATTCACAGAGATATTTGAGGAACGCACACACACACAGACACACACACACACACAGACCAGACAGACACATAAATTCCTTGCTTTACAGACAGACAGACAGACAGACAGACAGATAGATAGAATAGTCACAATATCAATTAAATTTAAAAGAGAAGATCCTGCAGGGACTGATACTTATTGTCATTTATTTCCTGTATATTGTTGGTGTCGTATACTGTACATACTTTATGTTTTATGTATACGTTGTGTAAAGTAAAAATTTGGGGACGTTAATGTGTTAAAGTTTCATTTATTCAGACACATTTTTTTCAGGAAATGTACCTTGATTTTCTGACGTATTTTGACTGTCACCTGCCAGTCTTCCTCAGAGGCATCTGCTGATCACTTTGTTAGGCCACAGAAATGAAAATTTCCTGAAAAAAGTTGTCTTCATAAATGAAACCTAACGACATTATTCAAAAAGAAAACAAAATGAACTTGCTGGAATTATTGTGGGGAAATTATTGCTGAAATTGCTGGTTTTCACGCCTGAAATCTGTGGCCCATTTAAGATCAAACTACTTAGTATTTGGCCCCTGAACTAAAATGAGTTTGATGCCCCTGGTTTAATGTGTTACCAATAAACAAAATATGTGCAACTTTTTTTTTAATAAAAAACACATTAAAAGAACTTTTTTAGGATTGTTTTATACCTTTGAGACAAAAACCATGGAGCGACAACATTTAGGACAGGATATGACACATGTTGGTTGATTCTGTGTTGCTAGGCAACAGTGTTATATTACAGCATAGGCCAAATCTGGCCCTTTAGAGCATCAAATTCAGCTGCACTAGAAAACAAAAAGTCAGAGAAACCACAAATCATTGTGTAAATGACCAACTAATGCAGTTGTAGATAGCTAATGGGCTAAGCTAATGGGCTAAGCTAATGGGCAGTAAAAGTGGTTGAATGCAGCTTGTAAACGTACATGTTCAGATCACTACTATGTTTATGTTTACAGGGGATACTATGGGGGTGTCATGGCACTAACCACACCCCCACCACATTGATCCCTCGTATTTCCTTTTAATGTAATGTTTTATTTCACAGACAAAGGTCACAAAGTGCTTTACATATTCACACAAATGGCACAGAGCTGTCATGCAAGGATCTAGTCAACCACTGGGAGCAACTTGGGGTTCAGTGTCTTGCCCAAGGACACTTCAACACATAAAGCGGTATTGACCGGGATCGAACCACCAACCTCTCGATCAGAGGCTTGTGGCTAAGTGATGAACTCTGTCAGCAGAACTAGCCTGTTGGTTAGGGCAGTCATTCTCAACCTTTGGGTCAGGACAACATTTGTGGTCGTGAGACACTGGGAGGGGGTTGCTAGATGCCTTCAAGAAAATATATCTATATTTCTTCCTATTTTTGCTTATTTTTACCCTTTATTTACAACTCCACCAAACTCACCATATTTTAACCTATTTTCATCATTTTTTTTCTGACCATATTTTGCTCCTTTTAATGTATTTTTGCTACATTTCTCCCATTTTTAACACTTCTACATCACATTTCAATGGCTTTTCTGCATACATACACCTAATGTCACATATGTTGACCTATTATTCAGATTCAGAATACTTTATTCATCCCCGAGGGGAAATTCAGTTTCAGTTACATCCCGTCCAAGAAAACATGAAAAGATAATCACATATAACATGGGAGTATAAGAGCGGGAGGACTGTGGGTCGCAAGCCACAAGGCAGCACCCCGTTTCTTAGATGAGATGTGGAAAACATGAGGGAAGAAGAAACTGTGCTCCGTTAGTGAGGAGCACAGTTAGAGATTAGGAAAACAAGTCAGTGACACACAGAAGCCAATGAAAACACAATTACAAAAAAAATTGTGGACACGTGGACTGGTGGGGAATTACAAATTCAAAATGTAATTACTTGCAATTAACTTATTTTAATTGAGTAATTCTTTTATCGTTTGCTTCCCTACCTTGAACCCTTTCTACCACTTTTTCTGTCTGTTTTTATCCACTCTAATTTGCAACTTCTAACCAACTTCTCTGGTTTCTAAAATCTCATTTCACCACCTTTTCCACCATTTTTGGTCACTAGCTTCATCCAATCAATGAACACGTCCTTTCACGCAGCTTTCATCACAGTTTCTAACCGTATTTGTGCACTTCCTAGACCAAACTACTCAGCCATGGCCCGTTTCTGCTGCTAACAACAGCTCTGTTGTCTTTTCTAAAAAGGTGCACATATTTTGTTTATTGGGGATACATTAAACACATTTTTGTGATATACATTTTTACTACAGGTACACTTTAACAAGGTTAGCAGTAAACTAACCTGACTCATGGTCATGTTTGCTGGAGTTTATTTTGTATTTGTTGCAGAACATTGAGCTGAAGGTGGAGGTGGAGAGTCTGAAGAAGGAGCTGGAAGAGAAAGAGCAGCTGATTGACCAATCCCTGTGAGTAAAAACCATCATGTGACGCACGCAGACCTGCTGGTGTTATGTTTTGATTAGTCATCATGTTAACTTATGACTGATCATTGTCTGTGCTTTTCTAACTCCTCTAGATCTACAGCAGAGAACAAGTCAGAGCAACACAATGATTTCAGAAAGGTATCAATCAATCAATCTATCTATCTATCTATCTCTATCTATCTGTATCTATCTATCTATCTATCTGTATCTATCTATCTATCTATCTATCTGTATCTATCTATCTATCTGTATCTATCTATCTATCTGTATCTATCTATCTGTATCTATCTATCTATCTATCTATCTATCTATCTGTATCTATCTGTATCTATCTATCTATCTATCTGTATCTATCTATCTATCTATCTATCTATCTATCTGTATCTATCTATCTATCTATCTATCTATCTGTATCTATCTATCTGTATCTATCTATCTATCACTACACTATATTTATTCAATAATTTATTTACATTGCCATTTTTTTCATTTGTTTTATTTAAAATTTTAAGAAATGTATTATAATTTATTTTCCCATTGATGTTCTGGTTGATATTATTATTATTGTTTGTTTTTTTCATTTATTTATTATTATTATTATTATTTTTTTCAGATATTTTCCTTGATTTATTTAATTACTTTATGTATTATATATATATTATATCGTTTTTCTCAGTCGCTTTGGTGCTTTTCTCACATCACTATTAACATTTGAAAAACAGCATTTTTCAGAGCAATTAGTGGATAACCTGTAAAAACACGTCACTGGATAATCAGTTCCTCAAAATAAAGTATTCATGTCATCAAAATGAGAAGTCATGACACCATCATTTATGAACTAGATAGTAAAATGGCTTTGTCATGTTTTCATTATGACAGTTCATTCTCTGCAATGAAAAAAAAGTCAGAACTCAATGACACGACCTGACAAAGCAGTACACGCTTTAGAGAGAGAGAGAAATGTAACAACTTCTCCTGTGTAACATAATGCATTTTGGAAAACATGTTGTACAGTATGTTCTGTGAATTGTTAGTGTACTGCATGAAACCACACAAAATAAAACATTTTACAGTGCTGGACATGAAACATAGACATGGTGACAGATCTCCTTCACTCTTTCACTGTTCTGTTCAAACTCCACTTCGTACAATTGTTTCATGTACATTTTATTTCTCTTGAGCATCGTGATTATTGTTACAAATGACACAGATTCAATATTACCAAATACATCGTTATCCTCTATGACAGCGCTTTGAATTTCTTTTAACCTTATTGCATTGTTTACAATCACCATTGAATGAATGAGTAAATATGGGCCCTCGTCACCTCTGGGAGGTTGTCTTTAATCCATGTGGTGCAGAGTAAAATTACAGTAATGTACAGTAAGCTTGAGATATTATAAGATCTGATTACTGTCCAATACTGTTCTCTCTACAAAATGTTTGAATGAATAAATTCACGGCGGTTTCACCCTCCGACCAGTGATTGACACCATGGTCCACAACTGTGGATACAAATTTACAAATTTCCCACACTTATTTCACATGGGTCATTTTTTATTTCCAAAATTTTTCTAAAAAAAATTCCCCAAATTAAATACAAAAATATTCACAAAATCTGTTAGAAGAAGAAGGTTGTTATGAATATAAACACAAGAACATCGTTGGATTAATAAAGTCGAACAACAAAAAAAAAGACTTTTTAAAACCTCATTTCTAAACATGTAGTGACGTGTCAGATCCTCTAACGCCCCCTGGTGGTCTGAAACGTTTCTTCAGCCTCTAAAGAGTAAAACTTTTTCTTTTTGCTCGGTGGTGAAATCTGACTTTGACCTTCTTTCATAAAACAAACGACACTTTCCTGCTGAGATGTCTGTCCCTCATCTTCAGTCGCTACAACGCCGTTGCCGTGGCAACGCCACCAGAGCCTTCTATGTGATGCTAACAAAGGGTTTGAAGGAGACGTTAATGAACCCTGGAAACGAGCTGTCAGGAACATTTATGAGATCAGTTAAAAACACAGATTTGGTTTTAATAAAGAGAAGAAACTGAAAAACCCCAGATGTCTTTAAGCTCAGGGTCAAAGGTCATCTGACCATCTTACATTTATTTTAATTTAATGTGTTTTTTTTTTCATTTTCATTCTTCATCATTGACCGTGTGTGGTGTGTGTGTGTGTGTGTGTGTGTGTGTGTGTGTGTGTGTGTTTCTGAGCAGGATCATCTTCAGTCGCTGCAGGCAAAGATCAGAGAGAGTGAGACCAGGAACCAGGTAACCCCCCCTCCATACACACACACACACACACACACACACACACACACACACACACACACACACACACACACACACACACACACACAGGAAGCAGTGATTTATTCCCATTTTATACATTTCAAGTTTGTGATTTTTTTCTTTAGTTTTGCTCAGTTGTCAATTTCTTCCTAAAATTTCTCATTCTTTTCTAAATTAAGAAAAAAAAAAAAAAAAAAAACATTTTGTTTTCTTTCTCTGGTTTGTTTTTCTTTCTTTAAGTGTATTTTTTGTTTTGCTCTGTTTTTATTTTTTGTTTAAATTTATTTTTACTTATTTTCTTTCCTATAATTTTCTTTTATTATTTTATTTATTTATTATTTTTCTTCTGTTCTTTTTGCTCGTTTTTATTGTCAAGAATCTTACTCTGTCTCTGATTTTGTCTTTCTTTCTTTCTAGAAGATTCAGGCTCGTCTCTCTGAGCTTCAGTCAGAGCTTCGTTCTGCTCGTGAAGAATCTCAGCGTATGGATCAATCCTTCCAGGTACGTAGAGTGGGATTCATTTAGAAATTGGGGGCTCGTCCAGGATCAAACCTGCTGCTTCTGTCTCTGCAGGTTGGAGAGTTTGATCATGTGACGGAGGAGCAGAAGAAGAAGCTGCAGGTTTGATCTTCTCACACACACACACACACACACACACACACACACACACTAACTGTGTGCTATGGCTCCCACTACAGGCGGTGGGTGAGAATGAGCTCCAGGTTCTGAAGGCCTCTCTGTTCCAGGCTGAGCTGCAGCTACAGAAGGAGCAGAGAGAGAAACGTCAGGCGCTCTTGGCGAAGGAGAACCTGCAACATTCCCTGGAGAAGCTGCAGAACAACCTGCAGGTGGCGCTGCAGCACCGCACGGACACAGAGGAACACAACCAGGTGAGCCGTGGAACACAAAGGGCCTGCACCAGTGTCGGCTTAATGGGGGGCAATGGCGGGCCATGCCCCCCCTGCTGACCTACTGTGCCCCCCCCACCCCACTCTACAGGGGGAGCCCTGAGACAAACTTTTTATTACTTGACGAGATCTGATTGGCTATCGCAACTGACTGTTCATTCACTGACAGGCACGTGAGGCTGCTCTGTTGATTCTGAAAGTCTTAGATTATATACAACACAAGCTAGCTGAAATATGATTGGATAAAAACTGTACCATAATATACATCACTGGAAGCAGCACAACCAATAGATAGCCTTCACGTGATGTCACATTGCTGCATCGCAAGAGCACGAGATTCAGATGGAGGGCAGGTAGATAATCTGAAATAATCAAAATGTCCATGTTTTGTGTAGTTTACGGATGCTCCGATCGTTCTAACTGAGAAAAGGAAAATAGATTTTATAGAGAACCAAAGATTGTCGTTTACAAAGGTGAGAAATGTAAAAAGTTCACAGAACAACGCCGTAAAAAGTGGATTTTAAACCTACGTCTGTGGTCAGGAGGAGCAGAGTCTGCTGATGCCCGTTTCTATAGCGACCACTTGGTCAGAGGTATGTTAGCTTAGCGAGCTAACTTTGTTTTTGTGGCTGTGTTTATATATACATGAGGTTGTCGTTAAATGCTCATTTACTATTTTTACCTTCTTTCTTTCACCCCTGCTGCACACTGTGCACATAAAGCTGAACACCCTAATGTTACTTCATTACATGTCTTAATGTACTATTAAGTAATAATATATATGTGTGTAGTAGTGTGTATCATATAATAGTATGTGTAGTAGTGTGTATAATATAATATATATACATACATTAAAAACGACCTCTAAATACACACAATAACAACAGAATTACAAAAAACAACAACATAGATGTGACAAAAATTTACAAACTAAACATGACTAAAATTGAAAAGAAAATACATAGAATTATAGCAAAAATGTAAAATTGCACAAAACCACAAAAAAAATACACAAAAATACATTTAAAAAAAACCCAAAATGATACAAATCAACACTAGAAGTACGTGAAGCAACAAAAGCCAAAGATGAAACACGTGAGTTTATTATAAATATTTCCTACATCGTCACAAAGTGTTTGTGGCACAAATGCAACAGCGTATGTGACGCAAGCTCCTCCCATCGAGGAACTGTTACTTTATTATTATTATTGTTTGGTTTCACATGTTGTTGTTGTTTCTTGGTTAATGGCGTGTTGGTTTCATGTGGTGCGTTCAGGAGCTGCAGACGGAGCTGGAGAAAAGTCAGTGTGCTCTGCAGGAGATAAACGAGCATCTGAGAGAAGAAGAGATGGAGAGACGGAGGGAGAGAGAGGACGCACAGCGCCACCTACAGGAGCTGAAGACCTGTCTGCAGAACAGGAAGCAGCAACTGCAGGTCAGAACATTCACTTCCTGTTCCTCACAGAACAAGACGCACTGTCACTGCCTGATCCTTTCAACACATGCACACAATGCGTCTACATTGATCCATAAATGATGACAGGAAACGTTCTAACCTTCAGGAATGCTGGGAGCTGGTGGACGAACCACGGGACAAACGAGATGTTGTGCTTTATAAACTACGGCAGAGAGTCAGAGACAGAGACGCAGCGTTAGAGGTAACAACATATTTACAACTAATATAAATAAATCACTGACGCTAAGTCAGTGTTTAGTTTTGAAATGTTTCAGATGAGATTGAAAAACGCAGATTCTCCTTTGATTCTGTTTGTTTTCCGTAATATTTGTGGCAGCGAGTGTTGGACGACAAGTTTTGCCATGTGGAAGAAAAGGAGGCGGAGCTTTGTAAACTTCAACAACTGCTTCGGGAAAAAGAGCACGACTCGGAGCGGCAGCGCCGCGCGTTGAGAAACAACGAAGAAACAATTTCTGTGAGCGTATTTATAATTTATTCAGACGACTGTTTCCTAAGGTACATGATTTGACTGTCAACTGCCAGTCTTCCTCGGCAACGTCTGCTAATCACTTTGATGTTTCTTTTGGTTTCCTTGACTTCCGCGTAGGAACAGTTAAATAATAAATGAAACCATAACATGTTATTCACAAAAAAGACGAAAACAATCTTGCTGGAATTACTGATCGTATTTAACATTTAAGCTCCGCCCACCTGAATGCTGGCTGTGCCCCCTCATGGTGTGTGTGTGTGTGTGTGTGTGTGTGTGTGTGTGTGTGTAGAGTCTGGAGCTGCTGCTACGAGGTAAAAACGCTGAGCTGACGCAGCTGAACGACGCCTGGAAGGACGTACAACGTTTGACAGAAAAACGAGACGAACTAGAAGAAAGTGTCGTAAAGGAAAGAGACGTAATCATCTCTGAGCTGCAGGGGGCGCTACACGCTAGCACACAGGAAGTACAGGTGAAAACAGGAAGTGACACACACAACAACCAGAAACCACAAGGCCACACAACACCACACACAATTACAACAAAAATACACAAAATAACAGCAATATAAACCAGAGGTTCAGGTAAACTGGAGGTTAGGGTAAACTGGAGGATAGGGGAAACTGGAGGTTCAGGTAAACTGGAGGTTCAGGTAAACTGGAGGTTCAGGTAAACTGGAGGATAGGGGAAACTGGAGGTTATGGTAAACTGGAGGTTAGGGTAAACTGGAGGTTCATGTGAACTGGAGGTTCAGATAAAATGGAGGTTCAGGTAAACTGGAGTTTAGGGTAAACTGGAGGTTCAGGTAAACTGGAGGTTAGGGAAAACTGGAGGTTCAGGTAAACTGGAGGTTAGGGTAAACTGGAGGTTAGAGTAAACTGGAGGTTCAGGTAAACTGGAGGATAATGGAAACTGGAGGTTATGGTAAACTGGAGGTTAGGGTATACTAGAGGTTATGGTAAACTGGAGGTTCATGTGAACTGGAGGTTCAGATAAAATGGAGGTTCAGGTAAACTGGAGGTTAGGGTAAACTGGAGTTTCAGGTTCACAATAGTGTGATGGACTGGTGTTTCTTGGTTATACCTTCACGTGGCATTCTCTCTCCAGGATCTGCGCAGTGTGTTGCTGCCTCAGGTTCAGTCTGCTCCAGCTCACGTCCTGGAAGAGCTGAAGCTCCGCCTTCAGCTGAAGGACCGCCTCTTCCAGGAAGTGCTGACTGACCGCAGCCGTCAGGCTCAGCAGCACCAGCAGCAGGTCCAGGAACTGTGTGAGGCCCTCAGCAGCAGAGATCAATACATGCAGGTAGAGTTTTACATATTACATCTTCTCATGAACATTTTTGATAGTTTTGGATGATTTATTGAGATTGGTTTGTATTCTGCGTCTACAGGAGTCGACCAGTTGTCTGGGAGCGGTGCTGAACGAACAATCATCACGCCTTCAGGAACTACGCAGACAGCTGAGCTCCTCACAGATCGTCAGGGTCAACGTCAGTAAATGAACACACCCGGAAACTATAGTATTCTTGCATAAGCTTTCTTTTTTCTCCACAGTAACTTAATGACTCCATATCCATTGCTTGTATTTTATAAATCTGTTCTACTATGTTCTAGTGGTTTATTGAATGTTTGTTACATACTTGTGTGGCGGCTGGTAATTATTATTTTTTTAATTATTTTATTTCCAATTAAGATTTGACGTGCAAAAGAAATGTTCCAGCATTTAAATGAATGAGTGCATGTAGTTTATTTCAATCTAAATAAGATTTATATATAGCTAAAAATAAATGTTGTTTTAAGATGAGTTGATGTTTTAAAGTTCACCTCTGAAGAATTGAGTAGCAGTTGTTTTCCCTCATTTCACCTTCTCTGCCTGTCCTTTATTTGTTTGGGTTTTTACTTGATTTTCCTTTCTTGAGGAAAGACATGGTTTCCTGCTGCTGTCTATCTCCCGCTCCTTGTCACATCCACAGTTCAGACTACCGCCCACAGCAGCAGCAGAAACACATGTGGGTCGTACCATTCTCACTGTTCTAAAGGGGGTGATAAATAGGGCCCTGATGCAACATGAATAATTACTTTTAGCGCAAAACTGTGCTTAACAGCATCTTATTTTCACACAGGGCCTTTTTTATTCACATATAAATAATCTAAGAATGTTGAAAATGCATTTTTGTACATATATATAAAACAGACTGTTTGTGTGTGTGTGTGTGTGTGTGTGTGTGTGTGTGTGCGTGTGTGTGTGTGTGTAGGATCAGATACTTGACCCTCCCTCCCAGGACACGGACTCCATCGCTCCAGACTCTGACTGTGGAGGTGAACATCTGAGGAGTGTGGGACGCTTCTTATAACCTCTGCTGTGTTCACCAACTAACGCACAATTCAGATATGCACACATGTACACACATACAAACACACACTAAACACACACGCACAGATTCAGACACTATACACAGAAACAGACGCACACACATATACACACACAGATATACACAGATATAAAAACACTCACTAAAAAACAGATATGCAAACAATATGTACACACAGATATACTGTACACTTAAGTATACACACAGATACAGACACACACACACACACACTGTTGAACACACAGACACAAAGGAGAACATGTAAACTCCTTTTCATCTCTATGATGTAAACGTTGCAGAAAATCATCAGAGAGACGAACGTAAGGAGGAGGAGGAGGAAGGAGTAGAGCAGGAGCTCCTCCAGCTGTGGGACAAAAAGACTGAAGGTCAGAGAGACTGTAAAGAACTACTCAGTGAGTAACACACATCTGTATTTATAACATCTGTTTATAACATCTGTTCATGACATCTGTTCACAACATCTGTGTTTATAACATCTGTTATAACATCTGTTCATGACATCTGTTCACATCTGTTCATAACATCTGTGTTTATAACATCTGTTTATAACATCTGTGTTCATAACATTTGTTTATAACATCTGTGTGTATAACATCTGTATTTAATCACAGCACAGACAGTGGTGCTGAGGCGCAGTAAACAGGTCCAGGTGGACCTCCAGGATCTGGGCTACGAGACGTGTGGACGCAGTGAGAACGAGGCGGAGAGGGAGGACACCAGCAGTCCAGGTCAGTTCATTTAGAGCCCTGTTTACGCCACAACGGGTTTTTTATAGTGAAAACGCTAAAGTTTTGTCGCGTTTTGACTGTCCGTTTCCACCGCAACGGCGTTTTGGTGCCTGAAAGCGGAACTTTCGGTGACACGCCCACCCCTGGACTCTGAACTGTAGGTGGAAAAGCACCAGAAGAAGAAGAGGAATGAAACAACTGTGCCACTGTTTGGAAGCAGGGACTGTTGCTAAGAACACCTAAATGTGAAGAATGTTGTGATTCATTTTGGAATAAATTATGTCAAACCTACTTGTGTTCAGAGGAAGCGTCTCTGCGCTCATTTTGGTTCTTTGCAAAGCCACACCTCCATGTATTGGCCTGGCATGTTTACTACATTGTTTTTGATGTTTCCATGTAAACAGAGATTGTTTAGAAAATGTATTTTTTGGAAACAGAAGCAAAACGTTGTCGTGTAAACAGAGCCTGAGCTAACGCTCCTCAGCAGTTTGACTGAAACATCACCGTTGCTCCTCGGTGTCTCCACAGAGTTTGATGACCTGGAGATGTGCACGTCGCTGTACGTGAGCTCTCAGTGGTGGTCTGCAGGCAGTGGCTCCTCCCACTCTGTGGGCAGGGGCCCCGAGGCCTCGTCCTTGCAGCGGCTGGTGGAGGAGCTCCGTTCTCAGTTGTCCCGCTCCCAGGCCGTGATCCGAGGACTCCGGGGCCACCTGCACTCCGGCTCCTACTCCAATCCTCAGACCTCCGAGGATGAGGGCTGGCAGGAAAAGCTCCGCCCCTTCCGCCAGGACAACGACCTCCAGGAACTGATTTCCAGAGTGGACGCACTGGAAGATCAGCTGAGGAACAAGAATGGAGCACAGGACAAGAAGTCCACCTCCTGGACCGGGTGAGTGTGTGTGTGTGTGTGTGTGTGCGTGTATGTGTGTGCGTGTGTGTGTGTGTGCTGTGTCATCATGTGTGCATCTCTTTGCAGGAAGTTCGACTCTCTGATCCAGGCCCAGGCACGTGAACTGTCCGTACTGCGTCAGCGTCTGAGGGAAGGCAGTGGCGTGTGCGGCGTGCTGACTCAGCACGTGTGTGACACCATCAAGGCCTTTGAGGAGCTGCTGAGAGCCAACGACGTGGACTTCTACAGCGGCCAGAGCTTCAGAGAGCAGCTGAACCGCACCGCAGCGCTGATCCACAGGGTCAGGACCAAGATACACGGCCGTGAGTCACATGACCGACACCTACAGTCACATGATACATACAGTCACATGGTCCCTCATTTATCAACCTTGCGTCAAAACGGGTGCAAATTTGAGATCTCATTATGTCGTACAATAGGACCAACATGTGATTTATCAAACATTGGTATCAGCGGCTGAATAATAATAGTCATCAAAAGAAAAAATAGAATTCAATATATAGACCGTCTTCACTCCAACCCCAATGTGTGTAACATAAACAATAATGCAAAGATGATCAGTAACATAATTGATAATGTTGACGACAAAAATGTGCGCTGACTTGTCGTTTAATGTTGTAAATTCATTTTTGCTGCAGTACCATACATGAACTGCTGGCTGCAGTGTTGCTTCAGCATTTATATTGTGAAGAACAACAGAAGAAGAACCAACCTAAAGTCTCAAACGTTTGGGACCATTTCATTGAAAACTTCTACAACAAATACATTACACAATCTACAACAAATGAATTCATATATATTTTTTACAGTTACTGTGTTTTATGGCACATAAAATATGTGTATATTATCTATGTATGTTTTTTTTTTTTTAATGAATTTGGGAAAACTGTAACGAAAACCTTTGCCCCCTCATATTCCATGTATGCGCACGCTCAGATTTGAACATAGCAACGGTTGATAATTGAGGGCAGTAACACCTACAGTCACATGATCTGATAAAACAACAGGAATTACTGTTTGTTTGTTTTTCAGCAGGAGATCAGAGCGAGGATTCAGACGACAAAACAGAACTGCTCGCCATACGGTCAGTGTGTGTGTGTGTGTGTGTGTGTAATCTACATATGTGTGTGTAAGCTTGTACTTTGTGTGTGCGTGTGTGTAGTTAAGAGGATGAAGTGGGCGGGGAAATGTGAGGCTGAGCATTGAGTGTGTGTGTGTGTGTGTGTGTGTGTGTGTTCTCTCCTGATGGTGGAGCTTTCTAAAGGTCATTGGAGCATTAGCGTTAGCATTAGCGTACGAGCCCTGGGGACGTACTCATTCGTTTGTTCTCCCTCTCTGAGCCGTGTGTTGTCCTCGGGTCACATCCTCCATCCATCCATCCTCCATCCATCCTCCATCCATCACAGTTCGTTGTGACAGGGACTTCTTTATGGTCCTACATTCTCCTACTTTTTCCTCGGGCTCTTCAGCCATTTTTCAAACTCAGCCGAGCTGCAGAAAGGCTTTGGTTTGGATCTAAATGGACATTCATGGACCTACTTTGGAGCGTTTTAAAGCTTTTCAGGATTGATGGACTTTGATTTTTTTTAATGACTGTATCTTTATGAAACATTAAATCTCTTACTTTGGTATTTGGTGCTGCTGTAGTTTGTAGAAACCAGGATGTGGACATGTCTGTCTTATTTAGAACCTGCACACTCTAGTTTTTCCTTTAAATGCTGTTTTTAACCCATTATTGATCTGGAACTCATTTGGTTTTTATGCCGCGGCTCATGCGTCTATCCACATTCCCGGGAACGCTGTAATGCTGTAATGAGGATTTGCTGATGGTCGTTGATCCTCACCGTCTGTCACACTAAGCTAATGAGAAGAGGAGAGGTCTAGAATGTGGGCGTGGCAATAGTTCATAGGGAAGGAGGACGATTGGATGGCTCCTCTGTGGAAGTCCATGCTGTCCAGGAGCAACCCGTTCTACCGGGACTCCTTGTTCTCCTTCTCTCTGTGGGAGTGGAAAGCTCAAGAGAGAGAGCTGCTGCTGCTGAGGAAACACTCCGAGAGGGAGAGGAGGAGCATGCTAGCTCACATTAGCAAGTAAGAGGCTCCGCCCCATCACAAATACAGCTCCTCCCCACCATACCATCAGAGTGGGCGATAACAAACGAGTCAGTACTCAACAACAAACGAGTCAGTACTCAACAACAAACGAGTCAGTACTCAACTACAAACGAGTCAGTACTCAACAACAAACTAGTCAGTACTCAACTACAAACTAGTCAGTACTCAACTACAAACTAGTGAGTACTCAACTACAAACGAGTCAGTACTCAACAACAAACGAGTCAGTACTCAACTACAAACGAGTCAGTACTCAACTACAAACTAGTCAGTACTCAACTACAAACTAGTCAGTACTCAATAACAAACTAGTCAGTACTCAACTACAAACTAGTCAGTACTCAACTACAAACTAGTCAGTACTCAACAAACTAGTCAGTACTCAACAACAAACGAGTCAGTACTCAACTACAAACTAGTCAGTACTCAACAACAAACTAGTCAGTACTCAACTACAAACTAGTCAGTACTCAACAACAAACGAGTCAGTACTCAACTACAAACGAGTCAGTACTCAACTACAAACTAGTCAGTACTCAACAACAAACTAGTCAGTACTCAACTACAAACTAGTCAGTACTCAACAACAAACTAGTCAGTACTCAACTACAAACTAGTCAGTACTCAACAACAAACGAGTCAGTACTCAACTACAAACGAGTCAGTACTCAACTACAAACTAGTCAGTACTCAACAACAAACTAGTCAGTACTCAACTACAAACTAGTCAGTACTCAACAACAAACTAGTCAGTACTCAACAACAAACTAGTCAGTACTCAACAAACTAGTCAGTACTCAACAAACTAGTCAGTACTCAATAAACTAGTCAGTGGTCAACAACAAACTAGTCAGTACTCAACTACAAACTAGTCAGTGGTCAACAACAAACTAGTCAGTACTCAACTACAAACTAGTCAGTGGTCAACAACAAACTAGTCAGTACTCAACTACAAACTAGTCAGTACTCAACTACAAACTAGTCAGTACTCAACTACAAACTAGTCAGTACTCAACTACAAACTAGTCAGTACTCAACTACAAACTAGTCAGTACTCAACTACAAACTAGTCAGTACTCAACTACAAACTAGTCAGTACTCAACAACAAACTAGTCAGTACTCAACTACAAACTAGTCAGTACTCAACTACAAACTAGTCAGTACTCAACTACAAACTAGTCAGTACTCAACTACAAACTAGTCAGTACTCAACAAACTAGTCAGTGGTCAACAACAAACTAGTCAGTACTCAACAACAAACTAGTCAGTACTCAACAACAAACTAGTCAGTACTCAACTACAAACTAGT
>NC_041047.1:1057733-1100233 GCF_900634775.1 Gouania willdenowi
TATATATTATAATATTTTGTTTGTTATTACTCGTTTTGTGTTTTTGTTGTTATTTTAGTTATCTTTAACTAATCCTTAACTGTCAGTCACTAGGCGTCATTCTCCTCCTCCTCTTGTTGACTCCTCCCCCTCTCATCCACAGACGCCGGCTCTGTGGTCTCCATGGCGACCTGTCTCAGTTGTCCAGTACCACGGATGAGCTCAGCGTACACACACAGTGCTTCAGGTGAGAGCGCACACGTTGCTGCTGGTTGCCATCCTCCCTCCCACAGAGCGTTGGGTTTCTCCCTGTCTGACGTCAACCAGGAGCTGCAGATGTTACAGAAGCAGCTGCAGAACAGTGCGTCACTGCACGTGCACAAACAGTGTGTGTGTGTGTGCGATTTTCGGTATTTCCCTCTTTGAACAAAGGTGAACTTTTACCTGCTCCCATTCCCTCCCAAATAATCCCTGACTAATAACACATTTTCATATTTATTGAACTAATGGAAATAACATTTTATAATAAATCAAAAGCTTAATTAAACTAATCTCTGCATGAAAAACATATTTTTTTTTTGTGTGCCAAAAACAAAGAAAACAAAAAAGTGCACGTGTTAAATGAACTAACAGGGAACAAATAACATCATGTTTAACAAATAAACCAAAACTCACAAACTAAATTAAACAAATCCTCTGGATAAAAAAACAAATGTGAAAGTGTAGTCGTCAAAAATACAGGAAATAACCAAACATTTCCCCCAGTGGTCAAAGGTTTTCATTACAGTTTTTCCAAATTCGTTCGAAACAATAAACCTTTTCGCTTGAAGTCAACATTTGACTTAGCAGCGCGCGCCGCCATTTTAAGAGGGGTAAACATTTGCCTGACAACCGCTATTTACAGCTGATCTTGCAGTCTGCTGATTTTTATCATATAAAGCCCAAATCCTGTGTAGTATTTGTCTGTCATAACCACGCCTGGCTGAAGGTAAAGATGTTATTCTACAGAATACAGACAGAAAAAGGCCAGAAACAGAAATGATGGATCCAAGCACTGAGGAGAACAAACGTAGATAGAACTACATGGAACCCAAAACCAAAGTGGTCGTATGTTTGCAGTAGACGTTACGTTAATGGTAGGTTGTGTATTTAGGGGATTTTATGACATTGATTATGAATTATCCTACATTTAAATGATAATTTATTCAGTAATGACTGAAATGTTTATGGCTAGTTAGCTAGCTAAGGCTAGGCCTAACTACAGGGCTTTTGAAGAAACACACTCCTCTATGTCAAATGGTTTTCTTTAATGACAGAGGTGAATGAGACCTGCAAATACAAAAGAGCAGCTAAGCAGGAGCTTATAACTCTTATATAAAGCTAAAGCATGTACAAAAACATAGAGAACAAATATAAATGAGCAAACTCACATGAAATAAGGGGAACAGCTCACAAACACATCACAGCAGGAGGGAAGCAGCAGAAAACATGGATGCCTCCTGACTCACTCAGACACCAACGAAGCAGAGGCCTACAGTGGCCCCTAGTGGCCGCTGGTAAACCCTGCAGCTTTCATGTTGGGTTTGTGAATACCAGAGAACCACATGAGCGAGCATGAGAAATTAAAATAAAATATGTAATGAAAGTAAAATGTAAATGTCTAACTGAAAGACAAGCAATGTGAAATTAACAGTAAATATGCAATGTGTTGACTTGTATATGAACTGTAGGTATATTAAATAAACAAATGTGCTTCATATACACATTTATGTTGTTTTTATTATTATTATTATTATTATTATTATTGTTATTAGCAGCGCTAGCCTAGCATAGCCACATCGCATAACGAGCCAATTATCATGATGACACAGGCCTATATAGACATAAAAACACATACATCTTCTCCAGTGTGTAGACACCAGGGCTGTTAATGAGCTGCTCATAAATATCAGGTCATTGAAGATCTGGTCATGTTGTCGGGTCATTTTTCTATGAACCTTGAGGTGTTTGGTACGGACATGATTCTAAACCAACCAGATGTAACTTCTATTCATATCAGTGCTTGGCCTTTGACTCTAATCTGCTGAAATATTCGTACAACATTGAGTAAAACCTTTGTGTTGTCCGCGGTAAATAGTGTAAATAGTGGTTATCAGACAAATGTAAACCCCTCTTAAAATGGTGGTGGGCGTTGCTTAGGCGAATGTCCCGGATGATGATGTCACAGTGAAAAGGTGTGTACAATTCTTAATATAATTTACATAATGTGTGTGTGTGTGTGCGTGGTTCCCACAGGCTCCTCCTCTCCTCAGTGCAGACCTCTGCATGCCGTCTCCAGCCTGCACCCTGCTCCCCACTTCTCCCAGTACTCCCAGTCGTCCCCATTGGGCAGCGATGCGGGCGTGGCCATTAAAGCTGACGCCCACCTGCTGGAGAGCAGTGCATTGTGGGATCTGAGGTACGGCCCTCGGCCCCTGAGGCCAGGGGCGGAGCTGTCGTCGGGTTCTTCAGGATACCAATCAGGAACCAGTAACACAGGTGGGATAGTGGGCGGGGCCTCAGTTTCATTCATCTACCTTAAAAACACACTTATCTTTTTTTCCCATTTTCCTTATAAAACTAGAATTTTTTTTTAAATTTAAAGTTAGTATGAATGTGTTATTGAAATATTCTTACTTTGTATTTTTGTGACTTTCTTTTTTTATATATGTATTGTTTTTGTTTTTATATGTTCAAATATAAGGTATATGAATAAAATCAAATTTTAACAATTTTTTCTTAACTTAATTCATTTTTTCCACTTTTTTTTCTGATTTTTTTCACCATTTGTTTTTTTCTTTTTTAATCCTTTTTGTTCCTTTCTCCATTTTTGTTTCTTTTCCATTTTATCTCCACTTTTCATATTTTCTGCTTCTGCATGTCTGCTTTTTCCTTTAATTCTAATTTTTAGATATCATTATTATTATTATTATTATTAATTCTAAAAAATGACTATTTAAGCTGTGATGAATAAAGTCAGTGTGTGTTCCAGGCTCAGATCTGATGAAGGAACATCTGAGAGAGATCAAGTCCCTCAGACAGAGACTGGAGGACTCCATCCACACCAACGAACGCCTTCGTCAGCAGCTGGAGGACAAGTTGGCCCAGAGCCCCGCCCACAAAGGTAGGACACCAAACAGCAACAACACATAGTAGGACTGTAGTTACAGAATGGAGAATAAACAGGATAAAGATGCAGATTTGTTATATTTTGGTTCTTCAACAGCTCCGACAAACATCTACATCCAAAGTGGGGACTCAGTGAACGAGCTCTCCTCTGAGCTCCGCCTCCTAAAGGAGGAGAAGCTCCGCCTCCAGCAGCAGCTGACAGGTACGCCATCATCAGTAAAAATACACTTCATACTGCTGTAACACTGCATGTCCCCTGTAGAGGGCAGCATTGAGTGCTCCAAGCTGAAGGAGGCGGAGCTAGAGGCAGAAAAATGGGCAGAGCGTAGCAGAGAGAAGACCGAGGAGGCGGAGCAACTGAAAAAGGAGCGAATCAGGAACCAGGAAACCATCGACAGGTTGAAGCTGGAGCTGAGCAAACACACAGGTGACTTTTATTACAACAAGGCCACTTTTATGGACACTCAAAGACGCTTTACATGAGGAATAAGACAAAACAAAACAAAAGAGGTTCATGGGTGGGGGCAGCGATGGCAAAGGCTCGGCCCCCCAAGGTCCAGCGGTTAGTGCCAGGTTATGGAGGGACTTGTAGGTGCAGGAGGAGGAGCTTGTATTGAACAGGAGCTGTTGTAGGATGGGTGTGAGTGAAGAGGCGGGCAGCAGAGTTCTGGATGTATTGTAGTTTTTGGAGGTGAGTAGTGGGAAGTACGTAGAGAAGGTTATTACAGTCGTCGAGTCTGGAAGTGGTGAAGGTATGGATGAGGATTTCAGCTGTCACAGCAAGGCAACTTTTATTACAACTAGGCAATTTTTATCACAGCGGCAACTTTTATTTTTTAACTTTCATTGTTATTCATTTATTCATATGAACGCACGAGAACACAGACACACACACACACACACACAGGTTGTCATTGTGTTTCTTGTCTCAGTGATGACTCAGCGTTCTGCCGTCGGCCTCCATGCTGTCGGCCATGTTGATGACCTCACATCTCTGCAGCAGCAGATCCTGGAGGGAAGCGCTCTGCTGCAGAGGGTGCAGGAAAACCTACTCTCTCTGAACTCACCGCAGGAGCTCCCTCAGGTTAGTGTGTGTGTGTAACTAAAACACACACACAACTACACACAGAGAGTGGTGCATCACTTCAACTGGTCGTCATTATAACTGCTGACTCACCGTGTGTGTGCGCGTGTGTGTGTGTATGTGTATGTGTGTGGGTATGTGTGTGTGTGTGCGTGTGTGTATGTGTATGTGTATGTGTATGTGTGTGTGTGCGTGTGCGTGTGTGTATGTGTATGTGTATGTGTATGTGTATGTGTGTGTGTGCGTGTGCGTGTGTGTATGTGTATGTGTGTGTGTATGTGTGTGTGTGCATGTGCGTGTGTGAAGCTTCTGAGGGAAACTCAGACTCTGTCTCAGATCCTGGGAGAGTCAGACTCTCTGCTCAGAAAGTTCTGGAAGACGTCTCTGCCTGACTCTGAGGACCAGGACCAGGTGATGGTGAAGGAGGAGCTGCTCTCTCTTCGTCTGAAGCTGTCACAGAGAGATCGGGCTCTAAGGGACGCCACGGAGATCATCCAGAGCTCCAACCGCACCAAAGACAGCATGGAGCAATTCATCGTCAGCCAGCGTGAGTCTGAGTTAATAACACACAAATTCATTAACTAACTCACTGACTACCAAACAGACTCATTGACTCACTAACTACTTCACCAAAATACTGACTAACTCACAGACTCTCTAATTAACTCATTGACTCATCAACTCACTGAGTTAATAACTCACAAACTCATTAACTTACTGACTCACTAACTCATTTACCCACATAATGACTAACACTCAAAGACTAACTAACTCACTGACTGACTCACTCAGTCTTAACGACTCACTGAGGTAATAACTCACTTATGCTGCGTTCACGGATGCGTCACAAAATGTCCGTACGTCCAGATTACATACAGTCAATGGATAGACGCGTCCCAGATGCAAAATCTTTCCAGTACGTCAGTCCATTCCGATCCACACGTCAAGAACGTTGGCCGTGCGAGTGCGCTCTCAATTTTACGCATATCCGCACATCCGCAGGAGTTGAAAATATTTAACTCCTGCGACTGTTTCTCATGTCGAAAGCCAATCAGAGTCTTTGTTGACGATGACGTCAGGCCGTCAACACAGACACTGGTCTGTTCATCCATTCAACCATGGAGTAGAAGCTGTGTGTGACCACCTGGAGCTGTAGGACACGCCCTTTAAAAAGAGGACCGGACTAGGAAGGATGTGGAGTGGAGGAGAATCAGTGAGGAGGTGGTAGTAGCAGGTAAAAGTTCTCTCTGTAGCACTGAGCTAGCATAGCATTAGCCGCTAATCACACCAGCTTTTTTCACTGGTGGTTTAAGTTTATGAGAGGAGAAAAAGGAGCACAGCTCCTCACTTCAGCAGACAGTGAAACTCACCCAGTTGGTTGCGTCGCTGGTGGGCGGGGCTTCGCTTCAGACGTGCATATGATGCGAATGGGGACATTTTTTGATTCTGTGGACCCTGTGGTAAGTTTCGTGTGGCTAATGTGTTCAGTGCCGCAGAAGACGCATTCGGTGTGAACGCAGCATTACTCATTAACTTAGCAGTGGTGGTCTAGTGGTTAATGAATCAGGCTGTAATCAGAGGGTCACTGGTTCGAATCTCTCCTGGTCCAACAATGAGGGATGTTGAGTTATTTACTGACTCAGATTCTTTAACTCACTGACTCGCTCAAACTAACTGAATAGAACATTTGAATATGTCACTGCTACATGTGTAATGGAACACTCTCTGTGTGTGTGTTTCTGTATGTGTGTGTGTGTGTGTGTGTGTGTATATGTGTGTGCGTGCGTGTGTGTCCAGTGTTGAGGACGAGAACTGTTCTGAGCAGAGCAAAGACAAACCTCCAGGTGAGTGTTCTGGTTCCTGGTCTATCAGCTGATCTCCTGTTCTTCACCTTCACTGATTCTCCTCAGGAGAACCAGCTGAGGATGTCCTTCATCCTCCCCTCCTCTTCATCACCTCCCTCCTCTTCCTCAGCACCTGCTGAAGGTACAGGTGTGGGCTCTTCCTGCATGTTTCTGTGATGTCACCGTCAAACACTACAGGGTGCTTTAAACCTACTGGTGATCGTGTTAACTAGTGACTTAGAAGTTAGTCATCAGTTAAAATGATCACCAGTTTCACTGAAACACTGGTGAAGCCTGGTGACAGAGAGACTCAATAACTCACTGAGTCATTAACTAACTCACTGACTCCCTAACAGACTCATTGACTCACTGACTGAGTCAATCACTGACTTAATAAGTCACAAATTCATGAACTTACTGACTCACTAACTCTTTTGGATTGAGACCATCAAACTCTATATGGTGCTTTAAACATACTGGTGACCGTGTCAACTGCTGACTCAGTCAAAGTGGTAGAGGTTTGTCATCAGTTAAAACGATCACCCATTTTCTGAAACATCGGTGAAGCCTGGTGACAGAGAGAGCGGAGCAGCTTCTGTCGTTGAGTATTAACCTTTTCACACTCTCTGAAATCTCGTCCTTGTTCAGATCTTGCGCGTGAAGTCAAAGGTCAAGAGGTGTAAACTCCAAAAACATTGTAAACGCTAAACACTGTAAGTCGGACCTTGTTGCTCAGATAATAGAATCTTTGACCTGAATCAGAACAAACTAATGCCTCGCCTGCATTAAACCAAATGTTGTCAGTTCTCTGAGAGGTTGACGTTCATACAACAGAGAAGTAAAGTCAGGAAATTCACCACAAGCCGGATTAAACAAAGGAAAACACTGAGGAATCAAAGGATCCAGTAAGAAGGAAATGGAGGAATTGATGGTGGAAGACTACATGAATTATTAGACTTTTCACACACTTGGAAATCTTGTTTGTCTCATAAATGGTAGAAGGAGTGAGGAAGCATCGGTTTTCCAAGTGCTCGGATTGGCCAAAAGTGGTATCAGCAGAAAGCCACGGTCCCCCCGAGTCTGAATATGTGTAATATGAATAATATAAACACTGATAAAACACTAAAGATCTCTGCACTAAAATGACAAACGCTGTTAGGTTGGAAATATCAACGTTTACGTTTTTATCCCTCTGACCTTTGACCCCCCCCCCAAGGTCGCACATGCCCAGTTCCAGAGTGTGAAAAGGCTTATTGACTAGTTTGTCTCCTCTTCTGGTCCTTCAGCTCAGATCTTCTCCAGAGGCTTCTGTGAACTCTACGTCTCTCCTGGTCGGAGTTTCTTAACATCTGGAACGACGTCGTCCAAACTTTCAGCGCTTCACAAGCGCCACCACCAGCAGACGCAGCATCAGCGCCCCCTTCAGGCTGCTTCCATTTAAACTACAGCTCCTCTCAGACTTTCTACAGCTTTACCGACTCCTGCTGTTGAGTAGTGACTAGTTAGTTTTGTTTCAGATCAGCTGGTGATCATGTGTTGGAATTGAAGGCATAACCTGAACCTCTGGATGTTTGATAACTACTGATGAAGTCACTCACTGTGTTCCCCTCTGTGTGTGTTTTAGGGTTTTTGTTCTGATGCCTTCACTGACCTGTTCAAGTGTAGGAAAACTGAAATGTTTTTACATTTTTTAATGTTTTGAAAGGACAATCAGAAGTTGTAGTGTTCACACTGGTTTTGTCATGGCCTTTTTTTAACCAGAAATATGCAAAGATCTTTGGCTTTCAGTGCAATAAGAAGCATTTCATTTCCCCAAAGGTTTGATAAACAAAGGTTTTCAGCGTCTGACAATCAAACGATGCAATAAGACGAAGCAAAGTGTAGAAATCTGTTTTAAACCTGGTTTGTTGTATTAAGAAGAAAATTATGAGTTTTCATGCATGATGGTTTTAATAAAAGGTTTCATGTAAACAAGAAGAAACATGACATCATGCTTTAATTTCACACTGACCACTGAATAAATGATGATTAAATAATTAAAGAATTTAAACACATCCACACATATAATTATTATATACATGCATATTTAAAAAAAAAAGATGAAATTTTTGTTTGATATAATTCTTGAAGGTAATATTAATGTAGGTCAGCAGGTGGTGGAATAGTCCAGCAAAACACACAAAAACATAAAATATTTATATCATCTTATGGTCAAAATATTTGTGTTTGGAATCTTTTAATTCATAGAATAAACGAAAAATAACAATAGTAAAACAAATTTTACAATTATAATGCCAACTTGAAGGGATTTTCATTTTATTTATTTATTTTTGTTACAATAATAATAATAATAATATCTCTCTAATAAATCAAGGAAGTTCTGCGAGTGGTTGTGTTTGATTTCTCCCTGACGCGGTGTCTGTTTGACCTGAAACTTTTTCTAACAGCTTACATATACCCCGAGTGTGTGCATCAGTTATTTTGGACTTTTTTGGTGATTTCAAAGTGCTCCAAAGCCAACAGTGACACATGTATATTTCTCCATGAACACACCATTATAAACTCTGATATTTTCACCACGTGCTATTATTTAACCTAATGCGTACCTTGGATATACATGCTGAACGCACACAGTTTAGAGAGAGAGTTGCGACAACAAAAGAGTGCCCGGAAGTTTCAAATAGTTCCCAGAAGTTGTTGGCAGCCAAAAGGCGACCATATCACAAACTATCTGGTTCTTCAGATGTTCTATGACACCAAACAGCCAATAAAGCCTATAAAAGTATGGAGGAATATAACTTTTTTGTGAGTGAGTGGGTCCAGAACCTCGATACCAAACGGCTCCACGATGATTATCGTTTGTTCTGCGCAAGGGAGAGTTTTCTTCTTATATTATTCTATAGACTGAAAAACATGGAGTTTTATAGACTATAGAGTTCTAACAGTTCAGGGAGAACAATGTCTGTATTTTATAGTCAGTAGTTCTACATCAGGAGAGACGAGCTCATTATTGTTACACCAGTTGTTATTGGTGTTTATGCAAACACAGCAGCCATCACCTCCTGTCTGACATTTAAATCCAGCTTCAGGTCCAGTTTGTTCTCCAGGGAACAGACATTAGAACACAGGATGGAAGGAAGCAGCGTTCTCAGAAGATTAGCTTTTAGCTTGGTTGCTAGCCCCGCTCCTGCTTCTGTTCACACCGCTTACGTGTCCTCCGCCGGTACGAGGCTCCGCTACTCCAGCGGCCTACGAAGCAGCGGGGCCTCGTACCAGTGGTGTCCGCCAGCGGAGGAGACGTAAGCGGTGTGATCAGAAGCAGGAGCGGGGATAGCAACCAAGCTAAAAGCTAATCCTCAGGGGGCTAATTCATTTTCCCACTGGGTTTTTTTAGTTTTTTCATGCCAAAGGAGGGTCCAAGGATATGGGATGCTCCTTTACTTTATTTATCAATTAATTTATCATGTGCATGTTCCATAGAATTAAAACGGGTAAATCTCACACGCTATTTTATTTTGCACCTGCACATAAACCCCTTTATAACACTACAGAGTGTGTACACCTATATACAACCTTCAAACAAATACTCATTTGGCCATAATTGACAACTCGACTTAAGCTCCTCCCACTATGTGAATATATACTTCCGACGGGCACTGTACTAGTATTTTTAAATTTGTGAAATAAAATAGTCCTTAATCATACTTTATTTTGAAAAAGCTTATTTTATTTGACGAGGCTTTGGCCGGAAGTCCCACCCTCTCTCGGTGTTGACTGACAGCTCAGTCAGTCCGTGTCAGGTTCAGGAAACGAGTCGATCCGACCCGTGTCAGCTCAGCGCTTTATCCCGGAGCTCCAGCGGGGTGTGAGCCCACAGTGTGCCGGGCATGGAGCGCCTCTCCTGGCGGGACCGTCACAGCCTGACCCGCTGAGAGCCAGCGGAGCCTCGCTGTATCTGAGGCCGAGCACCAGGCACCTTATCCCGGCTCCAGATGTGAGCCCGGCCCGGGGAGAGGAGTGATGGCGGTGTGCCGTTGAGCAAACACACACACACACACACACACACACACACGCACACACACACACACACACACACACACACACACACACGCACACACACACACACACACACACACACACACACACACACACACAACAACCGGAGAAAAGATGAAGAGGACGGAGAATAACAAGAGGAAACTGGAGGACAGCACGGTAACACACACACACACACACACACACACACGCACACACACACACACACACACACACACACACACACGCACACACACACACACACACACACACACACACACACACACACACACACACACACACACACACACACAACAACAAAACTCGCCCATGACTGTAATGACTTAACGAGTTTGGAATTAAAAATCGAATAAGTCCTTTACGTGTGTGTGCGTGTGTGCGTGTGTGTGTGTGTGTGTGTGTGTGTGTGTGTGTGTGTGTGTGTGTGTGTGTGTGTGTGTGTGTGTGTGTGTGTGTGTGTGTGTGTGTGTGTGTGTGTGTGTGTGTGTGTGTGTGTGTGTGAGAGAGAGAGAAATGCTACAAGCATGAACTTGCAGATCAGGAGCTGCTGTCATTTTTTTCTTTGTGAACCTTGGAAAGATTTCTATAAAACTCTGCCATTTTTGTAGTTCTTATTTTTGTCTTTTGTAGTCTGGTTTCCTTCATCTGTCAATATAATATACATATAATCAAAAATATACTAAAGGGTATTTTAGCTAAATAAGAGTTGTAGTATGACCAAATAAAGTTGCTATGCATGATAATAAACATATTGAATATTCAGTATTTATTGTGTCGGTGGTTGCACTTATGTTGACGGTCGCTGCGCAGCGTCTCATAGGAAACAATGAGATATTTCCTGCTGAAATGATCAATAATCGTATTGAAGATCAGCTCGTTGCAGCTTGTAGCTCATTGGCTATCTCATAATGGTTAGAATGAGATGTTATTTGGGTTTTTGTAACTTTACTGAAGTCCTGATGTGGTGATCTGTATGCTGCTGCTCCTCTGACATTGTTACACTGATTATGTTTATGATTTATTATACTACACTATTGTTTCATTATCTCGAGATAATTAAGTCATGATCACGGGAAAACGGAGGAAAAGAAATGTATGAAAGCATGGCCCTTTAGGGCTTCCGTATTTAACAAACGTTGTATATCAAATATCACGTCCCAGCAGCTCTGGCGTAAGGAGTGGGAGTGAAGGAAGTGACGCAGTCTACGAGCATGTGTTGAAAGGATCTGAAAGAATCCGCTTCGTAAAATGATAAGGCACTGACAATGTCTTTCACTGTTGTCACTTTTTCCTCCATCTTTGTAGTCCTTTTGTAGTTCTGTTACGTCTTTTCTGCTCCCTTTGTAGTTTTCTCTCTCTCTTTCCTTCATCTTTGTAGTTCTGTCACCTCCAGTGTTGTCGTCATTTGTAGTCTTTGGTGGTGTTGTTGTTTGTTGTTTAATGTATTTTAGTCCAAACTAGTCAGTACTCAACTACAGGTGTGTGGCTCTGTTCTGTTTGTGTGTTTTTGTTAATATTTGTTTCTTTTTCTGTCGGGTTTTCTCATTGTTTTTTATTTTGTGTTTGTGTGTTTTTGGTGTAATTTGGTCAAATTTTGATGTCCTTGAGTTACATTTCTTCCATTTTTTGCTGTTTATTTTGTATAATTTTCTCCTTATTTTGTGTGTTCTGTGTTTGTTGTTGTTGTGTTGTTAGCGTTGAGCTCACTCTTTGTGCACGTCTCTGTTTTCCTGTTGATGGGCGCAAGGAAGCAAAAGAGGAAGTTTGGCTGTTCAGGAAGAGGAAGTGAAATCAGAGTCAAAACACACACATTTCCACACTTTACCAGCGTGTCGCTCAGACCTCTGCTTTGACTTTTTTAAAGACAAACAAACAAATAAAATGAGGTCAAATGCTTTAAACGACTGCCCAGAGAATGGATTTCTAGTCCAATTACCCCTTATTTTTAGACCGTCTACCACGACTCAAATCACTGCTTTTCTGTTATTCGTGAACGGATCGGGCTAATTGGTAGCTATAATCTATGGATGTGTACGCATTGATGCTCGGAGCCTGATTTTGGATTTGGGGCCCCAAAAGAAAAGAAAAAAACGAGTATTTCTCATTCATTTGCCAGTTGGTGGTACCGAATCATTGGCACATACCAATATATGAATGGGGCCCATTACCCCGTACGTGTCACGGGGGCGCCAGATTTTTCAAATGACTCCTCCTCCGTTAGTTCTCGTTAGATCAGAATGCAGTTTGGTATGAATACTCTATGAATGAATATGATGAGACGCTCGGAGCCCTTTTTATGAAATGGGGCCCGGGGGCCCACCCTCCATTTCCTGTAATTTCCAATTTATGGTAACATAGTTGTGAAATATTGTTTCAAAGGTAATTCAACTACATGACGATGATGCCTCGCAAAATTCCCCTTTTTTTTTGGCAATTTCCATTAAAGTCATTTTCTCATTTATTTGTGAGTGAAATATTGCGTCAGTTGGTGGTACTGAATCATTGACATACCAATATATAAATGGGGCCCATTACTCCGTATGTGCTACCATTTTTTTTTTTACTTTGTGGAAATGAGTCATTTGTCTGAATTCTCGGGAACATGGTACAGGCTATTTGGCGCGGAGACGTTCCACGGGCCCGTCCGTAGTTCATCCGAACTTGTTGTAGTTCTGTTTCCTTTATAGTTCCATTGCCTTAAATTATGTAAAGCTGTTACCTCTGTGATATTAATCTTGGTTACCTCCATCTTTGTAGTCCCGTCTGCTTCACTTTTGTAGTCGTTAAGTCATTGAGTCATCAAGTTTTTTTTTGTTCCTTGGATCCTTGAAAGACTTTGAGTCCTTCACTTTTTGAATTATTGACGATTTGACTCCTTTAGTTCTTAACACCCTGAATATTTGACTTGTTTAGTCTTTGTCTCATTTAATCCTTAAGTCTCGAGTCATTGAGTTTTTTATGCCGATAGTCTTTGAGTCTTTGGGTTTTTGATGCCGTTAGCCACTTGAGTTTTTGAGGTTTTTAATGCTGTTAGTTTTAAAGTCATTGAGTCATTGACCTATTGAATCTATGAGACCTCGGCTCTTTTAATCATTCAGTCTTTGAGTCGTTGAGTCTTGTTTTTGATGCAGTTAGTTTTTGACTCCTTTTGACCTATTGAATCTACGAGTCTGACGCTTCTACTCCTTGTCCTTTAGTCTTTGAGTCAGTTAGTCATTGACTCCTTGAGTCATTGAGTCTTTCTGGTGGTGGATTTGCAGACTGTGAGAGTCTAGCATGTGTTCTGGATGTTTTCTTGTGCTCTGAATGTTTCTGTGTGTGATGGAACAGATCCACAGTAACAGCTCTGCAGGTGAAGGTCACCTCCTGCTGAGAGGGAGGAGTCTCAGCTCTGCTCTATGTTCCTTTTTCTCCTCTTTGAGTCTTTATACGTGAAAAAGATTATCTAACTGCTAGGGATGTAACGATTCACTCAACTACCGATATGATTCAATTCATGATACTGGGTTCGCGATACGATTCTCTCACGATTTATTTTACAAAATGGGACTGTAGACAAATGATGACTGAAAAATATTCCTTTATTTTTTTTGGGAAAAAAGCTAAAAAATACTGTACTATTTTCCTTTTATTTTTCATTGTCAAAAGAATCCCTTGATAAACTATTCAAAACAATGCAATTTAACTAAAAATAAATCCTGAATGAAATAAATAAAGGAATAAAACAAATGAAGAAGTAGCTTATTAATTTAAATTATGGTTTTATAGTAAACAATGCAAAACTGCATAATAGTTATTTTTCTTTTTAAAAGTGCAACTGAAAATGTATTTTGTGCCTTAACAATAGGTCTTGAAAAAAAAAAAAAAGTAATTTCACTGTATTTAGGTATTTGTTTGGACCAGCAGAGGGCGCTGGTAACCCAGTGGTCGGTTGGCATGCATAAATTCTTGCAGTGAAGAAGAGATGCTATGCTAGCAGACAGAGCTATTAGAAAAACGTAATATTACAAATATTCTTTTGGTGCTAAAGGAGTAAGGAATCATTTATTAACATGTTTAAGAGTAGAAGGCGGCCAGAAAGAAAGTAGTAGCAGATTCCGCCCGCCATGTACACTGCTGGACAAGAGAAGGGATAAATATTTAGCGCCCTCTGCTGTTTAAAAAAAGTACTGCGATTCAATTTTCAAGGCATTGATGTCAATCGTGATACCTATGAATTGATTTTTAACTGCCTTACGATTAATCGCTACATTCCTACTAACTGCACTTGGACAGAGAAAGATGAGCTTTGTTGTCCAAACTTTGTGGCTGAGGTCAGAGGTCAGAGGAAAATGGAGCAGGAGTCTTATCTCCATCTATCATCCATTTCTGTGATAACAGCATCTTAAAATCATTGAGTTTGTAGCCTATGTATTGAAAAGTGTCATAGGATTATTTGTAAATAAAAAAGAAAGAAAAAAGCAGTTATTTAAAAAAAAAAAAAAAAAAAGGAAAATATTTCAAAGTTGTACTTGTGTTTTTACAAAAAGTTTTAGTTTTACAATTATAGTTTTTGTAAGAGGTTTTTTTGTATAATATTAAGGTTTGAAAATGTATTTATTTTTCTTTTTTGATGTTTTTAAAAATCCTTGAGTTTTTTTTCTTTATCAAATTTGAGACAAAAAGATCTTTAAAAAATGTTTTTTTTTGTAAAATGAATGAAAGAATTTTAAAATTTTTACAGAAAACCACAATTAGAGAAAACAATACAATTTTCCACATAAAACCGTAATATAAATTAATTTATTTTATTTTATTTTACTTTTCGTTTAAGAATTTTTTTTTCCACAAAAAAAAGTTGAGTATTCTGTAGATATTCAGATGGTTGTTGTTTTGTACATTTCAGAATAAAACAACGTATATTTTTGCTGTATTGTCACTTCCTGTAGTCAGTGCATGTGCTCAGAGGTATGAGGGCTCCCCCTGGAGGTCTGGACCCGAGGAGCAGGACCCTGATAGTCCAGCTCTGGTTCTGGTCCAATGGTTTAAATGCAGCTGTAAAACATCAGTAACCTAATCCAGCTCAGGGAACATGTGACTAATCCCATGATGTAAGTGGAACCATTAACCTGAACACAGATGGAAACCAGCTGTGGACTGGATTTATGTAACACCAGTCCATCATAGAACCAGTAGGGACCTCCACTCCCACCACAGACACACGCAGAACAACCAAATGTGTGTGTGTCTGTGTTTCTGCTGTCATTTTTGTTTCCATTCAGAAAAACACGTTCCTCCAGTCGCTCCTTTTTTATGGCACTGACAGATGTTTCCATAGCGGTGTGTGTGTGCGTGTGCGCGCGTGTGTGTGTGTGTGCGTGTGTGTCATCAGTAACATCATTTTGTGAACATTACAGTGTGTTTTATTGTGTCAGTGAGTGAATTAGATCTAGTTTTAAACACGCAGGTCATGTGATCTCTCATTACATGCAGTTTCACAATGCTATTATTTCAATGTGCATTTCATCTTCATTTTGTATATTTTTATGGTCGTTTTGAGTGATTTTGTTTTCATTTTGTGTGTTTTTTGTATTTGTATTTGTTTTGTTGGTTTTTGTTATTTGTTTGTGAATGTTCAATGGAATTTTGTGTATATACCTGTAGGTTGTCATTTTGTGTTTTTGTCATGTTTTTGTGTGATCTTTTTCTTTACTTTCTTTCTTTTTTGTCTCAAACTTTGCAACAAAAGTATCAAAACAATAAAAACGGGGGCGGCACTTGCGTCCTGGGTTGTTGGGTGGCGGGGTGGTACGGTGGGTTGCTCCGCCGGCCGGTCTGGGCGCCTTGGCCTGGTTCCCTGGGGCGCGCCTTCGCTGAGCATGCCGCTGGTGCGGTGGGCCCCCCCCCTCCTCGGGGGCTCACTTGGGGGACCGCAGGGGCCGGCTTGTGTAGCTTCGGGGGGAGGGAAGGGTGAGTTGTGGGGCCTCGCCCACGCTGGGGCCTCCCCTGGGCCGTGCTAGGTGGGTGTGTGTGGGGGCGCGGCCGGTGGCTCCTGTCCTGGCGGATCCGCGTCGAGGTGGTTGGTCTGCTGGCTGGGGGCGCCGGGCCCCGTGGGTGCCGTGTCTGGGCGGGGGTGCCCCGGGGGTGAGTCTCTGGGTTCGGCGTCTCGAGGTGCGGCGCCACCTTGGGCGGGGTGGGGCTGGTGGCTGGGGCCCTCTGTCCTCCGGGTTGTGCTGGCGTCGGGGGTGTCTCATGTCGGCGCGGGGGTGATTGGGGGTCGTCTCTGTGGGTGGGGGGGATCTGCTGGCGACATTTTTGTAGGGTTGCGGTGCCTGGCTGGGGGAGCATGGGTTCGCCTACCTATCAGTCCGTGGCTGGCGGGGTGGCCCTGCTTGGGTGGTTGGTGGCGTCCTCTCTCGTTGGGGGGGCCGGGGCCGCCCACCTGTGGAGGGTGCTATGTCGTGGTGTCGTGCGGGCCTGTGCTGGCCCTGGTGTGGGAGCTGGCCTCTCTCCTGCGCGGTCGCCGCCTGCTTTGGCGGGGCGGGCCGCTCTGGGCCGGCTGGCGGCGGGGGTCGCCTCCTGGACTGCTGGGGGATGTGGCTGGTGCTCCGTATGGCCGCCGCAGTTCGGGGGGGGTGAAGCGGGGGGTCTCCGGTTGTGCTGCTCGGCGCGTCTCTGGGGCCCGCGGTGCCGTGTGCCCGTCTGCGCCGTCTGCCCTCTCCGGTGGCCCGCCGTGCGGACTGGCCGGGCTCCTACCAGACAGGCCTCCTACATGGACACTTCACATCACTCACTCCCAGCTGGTCTGGCTCACCCACTTGTTGCACCACACTCACATACCCAACCCTTGGGGGGCTGGATGGTGGGGCTGGGGGTGGAGGGGGCCGCAACCTGCGCTACTAAGTAGTGGGGCAGCACAATTTATTCTACAACCTCACATCTCACCCTCACTGCAAAACAGTCTATTCTTCCCCACCTTTTCTATTTCCTGCCTTGAGTCTCTCCTCCCTGCTCCTTCCCCTTCCCCTTCCCCTTCCCCCTCCCCCTCCACTTAGGTGTAACACTGCTCTCCCTTTTTATATCCTCCCTATAATAAAAGATTTCTTACCCTTTCTTAGGGAGGGCTGGTGATGGTCACAATTAAGCAATAAAATAAATCAATGTATTTTATTGCAATAACAAAATATGCATTGCTGTCTCATAATGATTGCACTTCCTGGGGTGTTGACCTTTGACAGCGTGAGCAGACAAGTAAAAAAAAAAAAAAAAAAAAGATGTGTCGTCACACTTTTCAGATTTGTGGTCTTCTTTTGTTTCTTTCAGAGGGAGTTCTCGGCTCCACCCCCTTTCCTCTTCAGAAAGCTCAGTAATCCTGATCTTTCGCCTTCTGCCGCCACCGCCACCAAATCTAAGCTACAGCGTCAGCTGAGCCAGGATGAGGGCCGAGGATGCAGCGGTAACAACACACACACACACACACTACACACACACACTTGTCTGTCTCACACTCACACTCACCTGTCCCCCCCTCCTGCAGGTAAGACCCTGTTGCCCCCGTCTTGCAGCTCTCACACAGTAAGTCCTGATGGAGCCCACGCTCTGACCAGGATGAAGAACCACAACCTGGGACAGTCGGCGCCATCACTGAGTGCACTGGTTAGTACGACACATACGCACACACGCACCGCGTACGCATACACACACGCAGACACATAAGCACACTATGGGGGGTGGATCGCTTCTAAATTCATGCGCACCAGTCCAACAAACGCGTAAACGTACCCTGCATCTGTACGTCTGATCTACATTTCCCATAGACTTGGAATGAGTAGACGGGCACAATGCACAACTCACGTTTACATGTGTGTTTGCAGACGTTTTAACACGTCTACACATCTACGCCACACCTGGGTGTACACCTAACAAACATAAATATATCAGTCACACGTAGACACAGGTGTGGTGTGAGTGAAGCTATAGTGATCATGTGACCTTCACTATGTAGCACCATCTACGTGACATGTAAACACTTAGAAATAATTTTAGGTGCTTACGCGTGTAGGCGTGTGTGCAAGTATGTGTGTGCGTGTGAGTGTATAACAGACCACCATTTAGTCTGGTTACAGTCTGTGCCATAGAGTGGTAGTGACTGTAGTGTTATGCTCTGAGTCAGATCATTGCTGTGATTGGACAGGATACAACGCACGCACGCACGCACGCGTGTACACGCGTAAGAGCCTAACAATTTATTTCTAAATGTTTACATGTCACACAGATGGTGCTACATACTGAAGGTCACCTGATCACTATAGCTTCACTCATATATAATAGGAATTAAATGAACAACAAAAAATCTAGAATGATTTTTCATATTTCTAAGTAAAAAGTTAAATTAACAATATTTTTTTAACGATAATCATAATAATAATAAATAAGCAGCACGGCAACACAATGACATATTTACAGACAAAAAATAGTTTGTTATTTTTTGAACAATTAGGGGAAATTGAATAATTTCCCACGGCACACTTGACTGAGTGATTGAAAAAGCTGTGTGCATGTGTTGGCTGTACTGTCCCTGTGTGCCAGCAGGTGGCAGTGTTTTACCTCATATTGAAACATTTAAATCCTACAGCAGCCAAAGACACAAAGAGCAAGCTAACAAGAAAGCTCAATAAAATGTACAATAAAAATAAATATAAAAAAATAGAATAAATAAAAGATACTGGTCAAGATAACAGTACAGAATATGTACATATACTGTATGAGTAAAATGAGTACATTTTATTGGTGAAAATGATCAATTCTGCAACACTTTGTAGCTTTGTGTGGAAAATAAGACGTAATGATTTAAAATCTATAATAAGACGCTCCTTTAGTGTGTTCTGGATGTGATGAGTTAGTTCATCAATCACAGACAACTCAGACATTAATTTATGTCTGTGCGTCTCTTAATGTTTTACTGACTTCATCCTAGGGCTGGGCGATACGGACCAAAACTATACTATACAAAATGATATACGATATGATTCTCAATATTTTTAACTCAAAGTCTGACCAGAAACACAATTCTGGGTTAAATTTACTGCCACGCAGGCACAGTTAATAACAAACAGCTGATCAATTTGTGCCACTTTTGGCTTTTTCTCCTCTCAGGGACAGCACGTGTGAGTGAGTTCTGTAGGGTGACGGTCTGGTTTAGGATGCACTCAGTGATCATCTAACTGAGCTTTACAAAAGCAGCGACTCCCAAATCAAGTATTTTACTACAAAATAAACTATAAAAGATATTTCTTAGAAATATAGAAACATTGTAAATCTGTTTGACTGTCCTTTATCAATAAAATTAAATACTTGTATGATATGATTTGTATTGTGAGTGTATAAATAAAAACAATAGATATATCTCAATATAGCAATATTGTCATTTTCTATATCGCCAAAATAAAAAACTCAGTATATCTTGAATCTGGATTTATCGCCACCGTAGTTCATCCTCAGAATCACATTTTTACAGTTTGAATAAAGTCATTACGACTTAACTGTGTGGTTGTTCTGGATGCTGAGAAAAGTAAATGTGATGAGTTGATGACTCTCTCCTCCTCAGCGTATCAGCGCGCTGTCTGTCTCATGTGTGATGTCATCCTAAAACATGCTTGTGAGCCTATATGTAATGTCATACTGTAATTTGTACTATTCAAAGGTTCTATAGTATCCACATCCTCCTTTCTGCTTCATGTCTGCGTGTGTGCTCGTGTGCATGCGTGTGCATGCGTGCGCGTGTGTGCGTGTGCGTGTGTGTGTGTTCACGCAGAGACAAACCAAGCCTCCAGCGATATGTGTGTGCGTTTGATGTGCACCTGCTGTGTAGCCTCATCAGCATATCATTAGTGTTTCCATGGAAACCAGAGACTCTGCTGCCGGGACAACTGCTTGTTCTCACATTTCCTTTGATGTTTGTGTTAAACAAGATTTAGTGTTTCGACTCATAAAGCAAAGAAAAATAAAACCGTTAAAACTCGTGCTGTCAAGAGATTTAAAAATACTAGTACAGTGCCTGTCAGAAGTATGTATTCATATAGTGGGAGGAGCTTAAGTAGAGTTAATTATGACCAAATGAGCATGTGTTTGAAGGTTGTATGTACATAGAGGTGTACATACTCTGTACTCTGTAGTGTTATAAAGGGTTTATTTGTGTGTGTAAAATAAAATAGTGTGTGTGATTTATCTGGCTTGTTTCTATGAGACATGAATATGATAAATGTTTGTTTTTTTTTACTCATTTATATATTTTTTTGTGTGGTGTATTTTTCTGTAATGTATGTTTTTTTGGAGTCATTTTGTGTATTTTTGTATCTTTTTGGTGTAGTTTTGTGCATTTCTGTTGTCGTTTTGTGTACTTTTTATATAAATATTGTTTAGTTATCTGTTTTATTTTACGCATTTAGTATATTTTTATTATAAATACTGTGTGTGCGTGTGTGTCTGCAGTGTGTCTCAGTGCACGTTGTATCTAATCTGAGCTCAGTGACAGCCTGTGGCTATTTACAGCCTGATCAGATGGAGAAGAACCTCCTCTGTGTGTGCGTGTGTGTGTGTGTGTGTGTGTGCGTGTCTAAAATACATGAAAACCACAACAAAAACACACAAAATGTGTGTGCAAAAGCACTGAAAATACCATATTGACATTTCACAAAATTAGTTAGAAAATGCACAAAGTGGCGACATAAATATTCAAAATGTGTAAAATGACGCACTGTGGCAGGATGAGGAACGACTCAGGTGGAGGTCAGTAGAGCTTTAATCAGTTCAACAGCATCACAAGACTGACTGATACAAAGCGCGCCAAAACATCATAAATGGCGTGAAGCCACACCTCCTACCCATCAACCCCTTGGGTGAGAGAAACATCCCCAAGTGCTCACCACACAGCCCCCCCCCGAACACACAGAGGGGCTCCCAGGGGCAAAGTTCAGTCCCTTACAGGAGGCCTGATCAGCCTGCCAAAACGGCTGTAGCGCCCCACCTTAGACTCAGCTGGCGGAACCAGCCGACGAGGACGTCCACAAGGGCGACGGGCAGAAGGGACCCTATCCAACACAGGACCCGAACTGGGGCATCGAACACGTGAGGGCACATCCAATACTCTGGCAGGAGGCCGACCACGGCGGGGGACCTGGGCCGGACACACAACCTCATCAGACAACATGTGTGCAGGTTTAAGCCTGTCCAACGTAACACGCTCCCGGCGCCCACCCACATCCAGCACGAAAGTCTTAGGACCAGCCTCAAGCACCCTAAACGGGCCATCATAAGGTGGCTGAAGCGGCGACCGGTGGGCATCATGCCGCAGAAACACGAAACGGGCTGTAGCGAGCTCCTCAGGCACAAAAGAACGCGGAAAACAGTGGTGAACAGGCGCTGGCATGAGAGCGCTGCCCGGTGAAAAAGGACGCACCGCAGGATGCGAAAGCGGGGCAGAACTCTCAGGCAAAAATTCTCCCGGAACGCGGAGCGGCTGACCAAGAACCAACTCAGCCGGTGAGGCATCCAAGTCCTCTTTAGGAGCCGACCGCAGACCGAGCATCACCCAAGGCAAACGATCCACCCAGTTACCGTCCAAGAGTGCCGCGCGCAACGCCGCCTTGAGCGACCGGTGAAAACGCTCGCACAAACCGTTAGCCTGGGGATGGTACGCAGCAGTACGATGAACCTGCACACCCAGGGACCTGGCCAGCGCCGACCAAAGCTCTGAGACAAACTGGGGACCTCTGTCGGAGGTAATATCTGACGGGGTACCGAAACGCGCCACCCAAGTCAAAAGGAATGCACGAGCTACATCCGCGGATGTCGTGGAAGACAGGGGAACTGCCTCCGGCCATCTGGAGGTCCTATCCACCATTGTCAGCAGATGAGTAAAACCTTGTGAGGAAGGCAAAGGACCCACCAGGTCTACATGTACATGATCAAACCGCCTAGCTGGAATTGGAAATGGCTCGAGGGGTGCCTTAGTGTGTCTGTGAATTTTAGCGCGCTGACACGCAACGCACGAAGCGGCCCATTCCCTCACCTCTTTGCGGAGCCCAGGCCAGACAAACTTCGCTCCGACCAGCTTGACCGATGCCCGAACCCCCGGGTGCGAGAGGGAGTGAATCGATTCAAAAACCCGACGACGCCAGGCAACCGGCACGACGGGTCGGGGACGACCCGTGGAGACGTCACAAAGGAGAGCCATGCCCCCGTCCTGCACTACCGCCTCCTCGAGCTTAAGGCCGGTCTCGGCGGACTTAAGAGCGAGGATGTCCGGATCACTTGGCTGGTCAGCAGCCATGGCAGAAAAATCTACCCCGAGGAGTACAGGGCACGCCAGCACCCGCGACAAACAGTCGGCCACAGGGTTAGCCTTACCGGCCACATGCTGAATGTCCGTCGTAAACTCAGAGATGGACGCTAGGTGGCGCTGCTGACGAGCAGACCACGGCTCAGACACCTTAGCCATGGCAAAAGTTAAAGGCTTATGGTCGACATAAGCCGTGAAAGAACGGCCCTCCAGGAGAAAACGAAAATGACGAGACGCTAAGTACAGCGCCAGCAGCTCCCTGTCAAAAACACTATACTTCCGCTCGTTGTCCCTGAGCTTACGGCTGAAAAACGCAAGAGGCTGCCACGCACCAGCAACGCACTGCTCGACTACCGCCCCCACAGCTACGTCCGAAGCGTCCGTCGTCAGAGCAACCGGCGCGGTGGGTAAGGGGTGCGCCAAAAGCGTTGCCTCCGCTAGAGCCGCTTTAGCACCGTCAAAAGCCAGGACCCGCTCGGGGGTCCAGTCAACCGAGTCCGTGGCCTTCCTCATCTTCAGGGCCCCATAGAGGGGCTGCAGGAGCTGGGCCGCGCGGGGTAGAAAACGATTGTAAAAGTTGACCATTCCCAGAAACTCCTGCAGAGATTTAACCGAAACCGGACGGGGAAAATCTGCCACGGCCTGCACTTTGGCTGGCAACGGAACTGCGCCCTGGGACGAAATGCGGTGGTCCAAAAAATCGATCACCGGTAACCCGAACTGGCACTTCGCCAGGTTAACAATCAGGCCATGTTCGTCAAGGCGCCGAAAAACCTGCCTTAGATGCGACAGGTGCTCGACCACTGATGAGCTGGCCACGAGGATATCGTCTAAATAGACGAACACAAACGTAAGGTCGCGCAACACCGAGTCCATCAACCTTTGAAAAGTTTGTGCTGCCCCTTTGAGGCCAAATGGCATGCGCAAAAACTCAAAGAGCCCAAACGGGGTAATCACCGCGGTTTTAGGAACATCCTCCGCACGCACAGGAACCTGGTGATAACCCCGCACCAGGTCCACCTTTGAAAAAACGGTTGCGCCCGCCAGGTGAGTGGAAAAATCCTGGATGTGTGGGATAGGGTAGCGGTCATGCGCCGTGATGTTATTTAAACGACGAAAATCGCCACACGGACGCCATGACCCATCCGCCTTGGGCACCATGTGGAGCGGAGAAGCCCACGGGCTGTTGGAGCGCCTAACTATCCCCAAACGTTCCATAGTGGAAAACTCCTCTTTCGCTGTAGCCAATTTCGTGGCATCGAGGCGCCGCGCGCGCGCAAAAACCGGCGGGCCCGCGGTGGGGATAAAATGTTCCACGCCATGCTTTGTAACCGCAGTAGAGAATGCAGGAGTAGTCAAAGACGGAAAATCCGCCAATAACCGCTCATAAACACCGCCGGACGCAGAGAAATTAGCGTGTGTCAACGGCCCAAATCCCCCAGTCTGACACGGAAAAGTAGAAAAAGACACAGCATCGATCAAACGACGATTAGTAACATCCACTAACAAACTGTTTGCACACAGAAAATCTGCACCAATGATAGGAACGGTAATGGAAGCAATAACAAAATCCCATTTAAAACCGCGCCCATGAAAAGAAACAGTCACAGACCTGGTGCCATAAGTCCCAATAGAGGATCCATTTGCTGCGCTCAGCAGCGGGCCGCTGCTCCGTGCCGACAGGTCCGACTTTGCAGGGGGAAGAAGGCTCTTCTGAGAGCCAGAGTCAACCAGAAACCGTCTCCCCGACAGGGAGTCTTCCAAAAACAGCAGCTCTTGTCGCTCGCCAACACCCACAGCCGCTACTGAGTGCTGGCTTTGGCGTTTCCCTCCATCCCAAAAGCGCACGGAGGCACACAGCGCCGCGCCTTTGAGCCAAAACGCAGGTGAAAGAAACACAGGGAGCCACTGCGTTGTCTCCGGGTGGAGACTCCAGCCACCACCGCCGAGCTCTCGTCCCCTTCCGTCCGCTGCAGGTGTTCCGACGCCACGCTCAGCACGGAGAGACGTCTGGTAGCCAGCAGGACACGGTCCGCTTCTTCAGCCAATCCGCGATAATCACCATCCGTCAGGCTTGGGGAGTTGGCTAAAGCCGCGCGCACTGCGGGCGGGAGCTGACGGAGAAAAATGTGTGGGAAAAGGAAACCTCCATCATCCGCTCCCAGCAACGACAGCATGCCGTCCATGAGGTCAACTGCAGAGCCATCACCCAATCCGGGCAGGGACAGCAACCGATCCGCTCTCTCCGCGGCAGACAGGCTGAATCTCCGGAGCAGCAGCTGTTTGAGCGCGGAGTATTTCCCGCGGTGCGGCGGGTCGCGAAGCAGCTGCATGATGCGCCGTGTGGACTGCTGATCCAGAGCCGCGACAACCAAGAAGTACCTGGAGTCGTCCGCCGTGATTCCTCGCAGGTGGAACAGCGCTTCGACATGCTGGAACCACGCAGCCGGGTCGCTCTGCCAGAACTCTGGAAGCTTCACAGACGTGGCGAAGCCGGCCGGCTGTGAGAGTTGAGGCGACATGGCTGATGAGGAGACACTGCCTTCTCCTTCCTCGAACATGTTCGATACGGGGTCACCAATGTGGCAGGATGAGGAACGACTCAGGTGGAGGTCAGTAGAGCTTTAATCAGTTCAACAGCATCACAAGACTGACTGATACAAAGCGCGCCAAAACATCATAAATGGCGTGAAGCCACACCTCCTACCCATCAACCCCTTGGGTGAGAGAAACATCCCCAAGTGCTCACCACAGCACAAAACAACAATAAAACACACAAAAAAGAACTCCTGAAGTTGTTTTTGCAAAAAGCTATGAACCCAGAATGACTCAAAAAATGCACACAAAAGAGGCGGAAAAACGCACAGTCATTGTTTCCAGGTCAGATTCAGCAGATATTTGATCTGCGTTTATCAGATCCATCTCGCTGCGTTACACACCCACTAACTATCACATGGTTAGGGTATCCACCCCAGCCTGGACACTGGGCTCCTGTGTGCTGGTCCTGGTCTGAGGTGGGTCAGGATCTGGATCAGATCGTCTTAGTCCTCACTAGAGCTGCAGCTATTGATTATTTTCATAATTGATTAATTGTTAAGTAATTTTTTTTTTTTTAAACAGTTTATCTATAAAGCACATTTAAACCCTGCTTAAGCTGATTAAACTGAAATAAGTGTCTCTCATGCACAAGCGCGAGCGCACACAAGTCACACACACACTCGTGATGCGTGCACACACAAATACTCATGGTGCGCACTCAAACTCTACCCGCACACACGCAAACACTGGTGGTGAGCACACACGCAAACACTGGTGGTGAGCACACACGCAAACACTGGTGGTGAGCACACACGCAAACACTGGTGGTGCGCACACACGCAAACACTGGTGGTGAGCACACACGCAAGCACTGGTGGTGAGCACACACGCAAGCACTGGTGGTGATGGTGCGCGCACACACGCAAGCACTGGTGGTGCCGGTGCGCGCACACACGCAAGCACTGGTGGTGCGCGCACACACGCAAACACAAACTCTCATGATGCGTGCATACACAAACACTAGTGGCACGCACACGCACAAAGCTCTGCTGATGAAGCGAACGGCTCTGTCTCACGGTCAGTGACACAAATCCCACAACGCAACAATAGCAAATAGATTTAAAAAAAATAAATTCAGATGTTTTTTTTCCGTTTTGGAACGTAAATTCCACTTTCTGTGTTGGTTTTTCATGATCACATGAGCATACTCCCTGTGTGAGATGTGTGTTGGTATAAGTGCAGCTGCTTCCTGCTCTTAAATAATCAAACTCTGGTTTCCATCAGCTAATTTGGTTTGGGTTGTATCTCCATCTCTGAAAATCTAATTTCTCTGCAGCTCCAGCCTCTCTCTGCCTCCCTGATCCAGTTTCTCCTTCCTTTTCTCCTCCACGAGCTCATCCTAAAACTAAACCCATAAACGTTGGGTTTTACTGCTCATGTGCAGCACAAGGCCTCACCAGCTTAGAGATGTTGGAGCTTTTATTGGCTTTTAGAGAAGTTTTTATTGTATACAAACACTGTCCGATGTGATGAATAATGAAGGATCAGACAACATGGAAACAAACGCACACACGTTAATGAAACTACACAGAAAGTGACAACAGAAATAAGACTGATGGTGCAGCAGACAGCTGAAATAATCTTTCTCTTGGTGATACATATCAAATCAATCTGTTCATAAAAAACACTTTTTATACAATAAAATGCAGCTCAAAGTGCTTTTACGATGATAAAAATAAGTAAAACATCCACCCCATACAAACCCCGCCCACTACACACAGACACACAGGTTATATAAGGACTAACGGGTGGGTACAGAGGATCTAGGTAAGGAGACATCTGCACCAGGAGCAGGACACAGACCGTGGGTACAGCAGAAGATATTCACCATCACTGAGGGTCACCATACAGACAGTACCACTGTAGCCACGCCCCTCACAGCCCACAGAGCAGAGCAAACACTGGATAGTAGTCCTAAAACATAAAAACTATAAAAACAACATAAATGATGAGTGTTTTTGTTGGTTTAGTTTCTTACCAGGGATTTAAAACTTAAGGTTAGTCACAGGTGGAGGAAAGTTGATGGTCTGTAGATGTTGTAGGAATGTGCTGAGTCATTGTACAACGTGATTTATTTTATGTTAACACATTTTTATATCATGATTTTATTTGTCATTGATCATTAATAACCTCTGTAAAAAATAACTATTTATTTCAATAGTTTTTTAAAGCTATAGGGAGCCATTGTACAAGAGTCAAAGGGCCACATTAGGCCCCAGAACCGCAGGTTGCAGACCACTGCTCTGGTAGAACCACAGCTGAACATCTGTCCTGGTATCATAGTCCATCAGTTCTGGTCCCTCCATGATGATTCTGATGAGGTCCTCCTCTTTGGTGTGGAATCGTGTATGTGCTGTACGTGTACACTCTCCGCCCCACATGCACGTTGTCACTATGCCCGGTGAGCTCAGCGCACTCTTCCCCCCATCACCCCCGATCGTCCACCAGCTCGCCCCACGTACGCTCATCACGCCCCCCATGCGCTCTGTTGCTCCACGTGCCCAGACACCTGTCCCCATTGTGTGTTTGTCCCAGTGTCCGTGAACGCAGCACGGACCGTGTCTCTCCCCAGTGTTGATGACTCAGCAGCGTGTGTTTGGAGACGTGGCAGAGCGTTTAGGGTCCTTGTTAAACCCTGATTCACAGGAGGAAGACTCAACAGGACGAGGACGTTTCCTCCTTTTGGATTTTCACTCTCACTCGCACAGATGCGACCAGATGAAATGTTCACTCGCACACACTGAAAAAATAGTTGTATATGCGACCACTTTGGTCGCAGTCTCTAGTCCTGACTTTTAAGTCCAGTTTTCACACGTTCAAAAAGCACATCTTTGTTTTACTCTACCTCAGATGTGAAGATGATGATTTTTCATCTTCTTTTCTTATTTCAGTGGGCGGGGCCTCTGAAAGAGGAGAGCGTAACATGTTAATGAGGCCGAATTTATCAACAAGCGATCGTTGGTATGCTGGGATTAGTCATATACCAATGTACAATCCTGTCATACGACCAAATGCGAATTACGTTCGTTTTCACACACAGTTGATAACGAGACTATGTGACGGTGTCTCTGCGACACACACTCCTGTGGGTCAGGCTGCTCGTTGGTGTGTGAACATTCCTCTCTGTGGCCCTTTGACCTTTGCTCTCATTAATGCAGTGGTGTTTGATGCCCTGTGGTGCGTTCATGGACACCCTGAGTCTCTCACTGTTAGTACCAGTCATTCACTCACTGGTTTCTGGACTCAGAAGCTTCTTGTTCTTCACGTGGTGAAGAACGTTTGTCTTCTTTTCTTCACCATGTGTGTGTGTGTGTGCGTGTGTGTGCGTGTGTGTGTGTGTGTGCGCGTGTGTGTGTGTGCGTGTGTGTGTGAAAGCAAAGGGAGGGGTGGGGTCTGTCATCTCTCCATTCATCCTGAAGCAGAGCCAGTCTCCTGCTGGTTCCTGATTGGCCGCCTCTGCTCATTGGTGGGGGGGTGGTTGAGGGATGTTTGAAGGGGGAGGAGCCTGTGAGCGCCCCTACACATCAGAGACGAAGCCGGACGCGGTGGAGAACAGATTCCTGGTGTTAAACCTTTGGGTCTTCATCAGGAGGAAGAGGATGAATCAGGAGTAGAGCGTCGACTTCTGCGGAAGCTGGCCAATTGTTGCCATGGCGATGGGAGCTCAGTGCGCTGTGGCTTTGTACGTGTGTGTGTGTGCATGTGTACAACGGGTGTGACGTGTGTGTGTGGTGTTGTTCTTCTGGAGACGAAGCCTCTGAGAAGAGAGTTCTGCTGGTTTCTGTCCCTGGAGGTGTTGCTGCTCATTGATCTATTGATCTGATTCATTGATCTATTGATCTGATTCATTGATCTATTGATCTGATTCATTGATCTATTGATCTGATTCATTGATCTGCATCCACAACGCGCTGAGGCTCAGAGAGCATAAGCTCCTCCCACTGGTCAAACAGTGAGAGGAACCTGAAGGAACTTTCTATGGTCTGTAACCGTCGGTAGAACTCAGAGAGAACCTGATTGGACCAGAAGGATGAAGGAGGAGGAGCTTCTTCACTAAACACACTAAGAGCAGAGAAAAGACTCCACCCCACCATGGACGACTCCAGTATCCTGAGACGCAGAGGCATCCAGGTAAGACCTCCTCTTTGGGTTCAGGTGGGAGACGTTTCCCACAGGAAGGCCTGAAGTTGTTAGCTTAGCTTAGCTTAGCACGCAATCAGCAAAGGTTCCCAGGCCAGCCCAGAGAGATGGTTTCTCCTACAAATGATACTTTAGATCTTTATAGGCTGGAGCCACTAAAGGTTCAGTTTTTATATCTACTGTACTCCCACGATAAATTCACTAAGCAACAGAAAAACTACACAAATGACATGAAAAATACAAAAAGGACTTAATAAATGGACAAAACGACTAAAAAAAAAACATAAAACCATTTTAAAACCACACAAAATACAACAGAATAATAAACAAACAAAGAACGACTTAAATCATATCAAAATATGCAAATAAACAACATAGACACAAATATGCAACGAAGAAACATAACGATGCAAAAATAATTCCTCTTTGTCTTTTTAATTTTTCCTTTTTTCATCCTCTGTTTTTCATCCTTTCTCATTCATCATCATCATCATCATCATCATCATCATCATCATCCAGAGCACAGAAAAGTCACATGACAACAAAAACATGCAAAATGACAACAAAGATACAGTGTGATTGCTAAAACACAGTAAATCATACACAAACACATAAAATCACGTACATTCTGAAAACTACAACAAAAAATACAAAATACCACCAAAACACATTAAAGAACAACACAAATCACATATTACACATACTGGCAACAGAGAGGTTTATCAAACCCAGCTCAGTGTTATTTCCAGTTAATCCAGGATTTAACACCAACACCAACTTTAATTGAAACTTCTTAAACGTGTCCATTAGGGGTGGGAACCTGAGAACGATACAAGGCTCACGATGACGATTATCTCATGATATGACGATACTGTGATTATCAATATATTGGTCAGAAATCAATCTACCATAATCTATGACATAACAATAAAAAAAAGATTAAGTGAAAAAATAAAAATGATATTTTCTATCTCTGAAAGACAATAAATATAAAAAGTGTCCTATGCAACATTTCTGTAAAGAAGTGTCAACATATCAATGTAAACTAATTAGTATCTCTAATAGTGCTTTATCAGAATCAACTTTATTGACCAAGTGACCTGTGCTCTCTCTGATAGTGTAAGCATTAAATAATAACAATCAACTAGAATAAAGAAAAATAAATAAAAAAGAAGTATAACATAAATATAAAGAGTAGTTAGACTAATATGTGCAAACTAAATAAAATAGAATCTCTGCATAACTTTCTGGTTCAATGAGAACCGGTGAAAAAAGATCAGCAGAGGACTGTCCTACGTTTAGTTCTTCTCTGGTGAAAGAGGCCAGAGAAGGGCAGCAAAAAAAAGAAAAACGCAACAACTACGATAGAGCGCAGTACAGAGGCAACCATCCACGGCGCCATCTTGGAGCTCCTTGTAAATGTAAATGTAAACTAATAAGTATCTCCAATAGTGCTTTATATAAACAATAAATAGGGTTTTTATTACCAGTGACATCATTATAGTGAAATATTACAGTAAACAATATATTGGTTCCTTTAACAAACAGTGAGAACATTTCTGTGAAGACGTACCTGCACATTTTAGTGAAAAAGCAGAAAAGGTTTAAAAAAAAAAAAAAAAAAAAATATCGATACTTAACGGGAGCATATCGATAATCGATCGTGCGGAATAAATATCGTGATATATCTCCGTATCGAGATATTGTCAAACTCCTAGTGTCCGTGGTGTTTTCTCTCTCGTTGCTTGGAGACGTTTGACGTCTCAGCGTTGGTTTCTATTGGCTGTTCCTGTCTCTGATCAGTAACTCTGTGATCGACTTCATGGGTCTGCTGCAGAAAGCCGTGGACACGCACTGAACGGAAACAGTGACAGCTGATTGGCTGAAATGGAAAAAGCCAGCTTAGTCGTAGAGGGGGCGTGGCTAAACCAGGCATCATCCTGTAAACAGGGTTGTTTTCAGAGCGCTTTGATCAAAAATACTGAGGAAAATGGTTGGCAGATAAAAACAAGTAGAGAGTAACACAACACAGGCCTCGTTAATGTTGTTTTGTATAAATGCACAATTTCCACAAAAGTTGCACAAATCAACAACAAAAACACACAAAACCACTGAACAAAAACCTTTTAAATGTTCTTTTTTCGCTCTAATATGAGGGCGTGGCAAGGAAATATGAAACGGCCACTGCACACACACACATAAGTGCACACGTGTGTTTCTCCCACTGCTGGAGACGATCCACGCCTTCCTGTGTTCATTAGGGAGACGTAGACATAGTCGGCCACTCTGGAATTTTGTGATCCTCACAGAGGATGATTGTACGGGAAGTAACGGTGCGTGTGTGCACGTGCGTGTGTGTGTGTGTGGCTGAGAAGGATGACAGCTGGAAGTGTAAGAACTGCAGATGTTGAACTTCAAAGTCATGTTAGTCGTTGTGAGCAGAGTGAGAAGACGACAGCCGCGCGGTTTCCTGATAAAGATCTGAAAGTGTATCGAGGTCGACTCCTCCTCCTCACTGTGTGACAAACTTTACCTCCTGCACCTTTTCATTCAGAGCGGCTCCTCCTGTCTCTCACTAATTCCCATCATGCACCTGGAGCTCTCAGACCTGCTCCACACGCTTCCACCATCACTAAATAATGTAATAATGGATTTATGTCTGTTGCAAAGGTCCGGAAAATATCTGGCAAATTTCTACAAGAACTTAAACTCGAAATGTTGACAGTATTAAAAAAAAAAATAGAAACTTTTCGTGGGAATTGTTTATTGAAATGAAGCAGAAATTAAGAGTCATTTTAAATCACTGTATCATATCCAAACTTAAATATTGGCATCCATGCAAAATAATTTACTTAAAAAAAACAGATTTATTTGGAAGAATTTACAAATTATTCAAGTGGAGTTTCATTGGATTTGTCACAAATTTATGAAACTCTCCAATATTTGCAGTAACTGGTAGTTTTTTATGTTTGTAGAACACGATGGAAGTTATTTTTACTCAGACATTATTTTTATAAAATCCTGCTGAATCCTCAAATTATTTGACAAAATTTCCACAAAATAAAACTAAATAAAGTTCCTACCTGTCACCTATTGGTTGGATAATGTCGGAGCCTTATATACTACATACTTTATATCATTTAAATGGAAATACAAAGTAGCACTAATGTGGAAATGGTTCGATTTCCAACGTCTGTGGCCAGTTTAGATCAAACAAATCCATATTTGGCCCCTGAACTGAAACGAGTCGGACACCCCTGCTTTAAGCTGTAGATCAGTGAAGTCCAACGCGTAGATCACGATTTATCAGTCGATCACAGAGACATTTTGTAGATCTTGAGGGCTGCAAGACTTCATAAATAGATGCAAACCAACAATTCAGCTTGTGACCTCCCTGTGAGGGGGCGCTAATTCATATGCCCTTCTGTCTCGGTGTTAAATCGGTAAAACAAAATGGTTTATTTGTTATTTTGATTTGGTTTTAAAACGAAATAACCAAAGAATAAAAGGTACATGGATTTTGCTAGAGCATGACAAAAGTCCTAAATACAGAAAAACATAAATTGTCCAAATCTACAAAAACACACAATAATGCACTGAATGCATTAAGGCTACGTTCACACTGCTAACCTTAATGCTCAATATCAATTTTTCGCTGAGATCTAATTTTTTGTTGATTTGTTCACATGACTGTTTAAACTGTGACCCGTGTCAGACTCCAGTGTGAACGGTTTGTGGCTCCAATCTGAGCCAAAGTTCTTGTTCAGCAGAACCGTAGAATAAATGATCAGGTGGAGGAGAAAGAAAAAGAGAGAAATATTTCATTTTGGTGTTTTGTGGTGATGATTTACTTTTAAACACCACAACCTGACAGAGATAAAGTGAAACCTACAGGTCTGACAGACATTATATATTATATATTTGATCTGAAACTGACAATTAAAACCTTTTTTTCCTCATATACTGTAAATGATATATTTATGTTTGTTTTAGTGGTAAACCTGATTTTATGAATAAACAACTGTTAATATCAACATCAGATCAGCACACGGGGAAACAATCAAACACATGCACAGTGCGCGCATGAGACATCGGATCTATTTACATAATCCGTGTATCAAATATAAGGATAATCCATGTTCTTGTGCAGAAAAAGTATTGATCTAACAGTAGCTGATTAAAGACTGTCTGTTCCTGTGTTTCATGGTTACACTCACTCACAGCTGTTACTACAACGGATCACACGCACATTAAATCCTCCTCCATCGTTCACACATTGAAAAAGATCAGATCTGTATCTGATTCAGGAGCACATATGAAAGTGGTCACATTTTCCTTCAGTGTGAACAGAAGCAACTTAAAAAATAAATAATACATCAAATAATTCCAACAAATTACACAAAAGATCTGCTGATGATTAAAATCCTTTATCAGAGGCAGAATTTATGCTAATGTGTAAAACTTAGGATGGTGTGTGTGTGTGTGTGTGCGTGTGCATCTTTGTCTGTGTGTCACAAACTAATGATCAGGCTGTCTTTGCTGCAGGGATAATTGTACACTTCTCTGCTTCCGATGGTCTTTTGTGAACTCCAGCTGCACAACAAGATGTGTGTGTGTGTGTGTGTGTGTGAAAGCAGGAGCTATGTAGAGTTCACAGATACAAAATCTCCTTCATAACACAAACACTCATAAGAAAAGTAGAGGATGGACACACAACCAACAACTACACTAAAATATACAAGTGACAACAAAATAACTGAAATCTGCAACAAAAACATACAAAGCAACAACAAAAATTCACAAAACTCTCCAGATTTGCGTATCACGTTACGATATATCCCGATACTAAATAATATGATATATATATATATATACCAATACCAATAATTACAAATTCCACTTTTACAAATACAAAATGATATGAAACAATTTATTTAATTTAATAATTTTTGTGAGAACATGTAAATGGTAACTAACTGTAATTCTAGCACAAATATCAAACACAAGTGGAATGTTTATAAAACTGTCAAAATGCAAAGTTTAACTTTTTCTTCTACAAAACATTCTGATTCTGTTAAGTTCTTAAATTCTTTAATAAAAACTAATCACATCCATTGATCAAAGTGTCCAGTTTTATGTAAATAAAGCTTAAAGTCATTGAGTAGTGAGGTCATTTAACAAAGTGCTAATGTTAGCGACATTAAATGGTTTTTACGTTAGAAGACATGATTAGAAAAAAATCAATTTGGACATTTTTTGTATCAATACAATAATCATATCATGATGTATCGCCCAATCGATTTTATCTTACAGCTTTAGTCCTGACCCACCAGTTGAGAACCATTGAGATGAGGCTCATTGTAGAGGAGACATTACTGATGTCTTTGTTCTCCCTCAACGCACACACACACACACACACACACACACACACACACACACACACACACACACACACAGCCTCAGGCTCTATTCTGTTCCTTGATCTCCTGAGTTTGTGGTGAAAATGTAATCAGCCTGTGTGCGTGTGTGCGTGCGTGTGTGTGTGAGATTTTGCTCTATTTGTACTCGTTAGCACAGATGAATTTCCTCTAAAGTCACAGTGTTAGTAAATAATTTTCCCACGATGTGACAACCATGCTGTTTCACACTAATGTGTCTGTGTTTGTGTTTCAGAAGGAGCTCAGCCTCCCCAGGAGAGGAAGCTTGTAAGTACCAACAACTGCTGTGATGATGATGATGATGATGATGATGATGATGATGATGCTGTAACCCAGGGGTATCAAACTCATAGTTCAGGGGCCAAATAAGGACCAGTTTGACCTCAAGTTGGCCACAGACTTTAGGTTGGGGAAATATGTATATAACATCATTGTTCCCTAGTTTTTAATATCAGTTCAATTCACTTAAAGAAATTATTGATTTGTTACAAATTTTTGTGTAATTTAGAGCAATTTTGTCAATTTTTTGTGGGAACTTGTGTAAGTAGTGAATTTTTTTTCCACAATTTGAAATAAAAAAATTACTGCAGGGAAAATACAAACTCCTAAAAAACCATCCAGTTGTATTAAATTGGAGAATTTGAGATTTATACAACTGGTAATTTTTAATGTACGTAATAATTAATGTTTACTTTCTTCTGCGGGCTGAATTTGGCCCCCTGGCCTTGAGTTTGACACGTGCTATAGATGAAGATAATAGGCATGATGATGATGATGAAGATGAGGCTGTTGATAAAGATGAATGACATCACGTTATCCTGTGACACATTAAGTGCTTAGAAAAGGTGGCGTTATGGTTCATCTTGTGATCATGTTATCTTGTGACCAGCTGGTGTCACATCTGGTGTCACATCTCACTTCAGGCTCTATTCTCCGTCTGGACTTCAGCGCTTTTTTGCGCGCCTGCGGTTACGCACTTTTCTCCTGCTCGTATTCTCCGGTCCAGGCTGCTGACACGCCCACTGCGCGTAAGGAGCCAAAAAGCGCGTGTGTGTGAAAGAAGGCGGGCTGAAGGAAAGGAGGCGATGATGTCATTTTTTTGGGCTGTCTAGAAATCACAGAACCTGGAGTTTTACCAACACTTGTAAATGTCATTGAAACTGTGAAAATGATAAAGTTCACTTTTAATTTGAAACGCCTTCATTGATAAACAATGTAACAGGTTGATTTGATCAGATTATTGATCAAATTATTGCAGTGTGACGATCGGCCGCATTCTTTTGTCTGAGTCACTTTCATTCACCATCACCACCACCACCACCACCACCCCCACCCATCATTGATGTTCCACATGTTATTTACTCTGTAGTGGATCAAACTGTGGCTTTACGTTGTACACAGTGTTAAAATAGTTTAATTAGTCTGACGTCTGTCAGAGTTTGTAACGAGCTGCAGCAACACACACACACACAGCTCGGGTAAAATAAAATGGAACATATCAGTAATGCTGATAGTCAATCTTTTAGCGTGCTTGTGTGACTCCTCCCACCCATGTGACATCGTGTCTGTGTCGCTTTGGATCGATTCTTTCCTGGAATCTCATCTATGATATTATGAGTCGTTATCTGGTGATTGGTTTGTGATTACAATATAGACCTGAGTTAACGTCTCGTTTTTGCCGTGACTGATCACCACTTATAATGGTGACCAGTTGAAGTGATACACCAACATGTCAAAGGCTTTCAGAGTTTACACATTTCTGTTAATGGAAAATCTGAGTCCCTAAGAGTGTGTTATCTTTAAATGTGAATGACATCAACACACACACACACACACACACACACACACCTGTTGTAACCTGATCCGGGTGAGACTTAACTGGCACAGGCTAGCCTTTATCAGAATGTAGCGACGTCCTCATTCTCCCAAAATACACACACACACACACACACACACACACACACACACAGCTCTGATAATGTGAGGCTGACGTAAAAAGCATGAGCATGTTGTTAGATGCCTGTGTGCCTCTCTGTGTGTGTGTGCCTGTGTGTGTGTGCCTGTGTGTGTGTGCCTGTGTGTGTGTGTGCCACATTACGCTGGTCGAGGTCAATGGTGTCCAACATTATCTAACCAACCAATAAATAGTTTGAACAAACAAACTGTACTTTTTAGTAAATAAATAAACATTTACAGTTTTAAAAACTTTCCATACAAATGAGCATTTAAAATAAATAAATAAACCTCCTAATGACCAGGGGTAGGAGGGGGTCATGGTGCTGACTTTACCCAGGAAGGAAGCTCTGATCCTGGGTATGAGTGGACTGCTGGCTCCCTCTGTGTCTGAATGGAGAACCTGCAGCTTGTGTTTTTTTGGAAAAAAAACTTCCCAAAATCAAATGTAAGAATTATGACTCACATAAAATCTCCTAAAGCAGGGTTTCTCAAATGGAGGTACGTGTACCCCTAGGGGTACGCAATGGCACTACAGGAGGTCCTTGAGAGAGAGAGAGAGAGTGGGTCCCACCCCTGACGTGAGATGACCACAAATGATAAAAACTATAGAAATAAATCTATTCAGGAGTCATTAAATCAGTGTTTTTCCAATTTGGGGTCAGGACCCCATGTGGGGTCGCTTGGAGTTTCTGAAAAATGTAAATATATTTTGTAATTATTATTCTTTTTTTTTTTTTATTAAAACAAGACAATCTAAAACAACTGTATTTTAATACTCACTTTGTGAAATATGAATCTAATTCAACTAAAATGCAGTAAAAAAAAAACAAAAAACCCGTAAATCTGAGCTCAAACATGATCTAAAACTAATTCTAGAAAAATAATGTCTTTGGGGTCACCATAGATTCTTGATATCAAAATGGGGTCACGAGGACTTGGATCCAGAAATAAGAGAAAGGACCAAAAAGTCAATGTTTGCTTATACTTCTGAAATTCACACAGAGGACAGAAGGAGGACTTAGTCCCCCCCCTCAGTGAGCAGCTTACTGAACACCACTCATTCACTAAGTTATCCACACACCCAGAGGGAGGGGCTCATCGCTCCAACTATACACAGCAACAGAGCTCCAATCCTGGGTAGGAGTGGACGGACTAGTCCCTGTGAGCCTGGAGGGTGTGGAGCTCCTCTAGACCCTGTGTTCACTACGAGAAAACACACACACACACACAGATGCAGTGTGTGTGTGTGTGTTAGCTCAGATCACAGCTCAGCATTTATTCCCGGGATGAAGCGGCGAAAAGAGCGAGGAGCGCCGCACCTACGCCTCCAGTGAGAGAGAGAGAGAGAGAGAGAGAGAGAGAGAGAGAGAGAGAGAGAGTGTGTGTGTGTGCGCGCGTGCGTGCGTGCGTGCGAGAATCACGTCCACAGGTTTCAGGTTCAGTGTGTGTTATGACATTTTTGTGTGTAACTCACTGAAGGCCTGAAACACTAAAACCCACCAAACAACTGTTCCTCTCTCCATTGCTTTGGTCTGTTCCTGTTCTTTAGGGATGTGTTGGAGTTTGGTGTGTTTTTAAATAGTTTTTTGCGTTTTGTTGCTGATTTATCTGGTCATTTTGTGTTTATTGAGTCACGTTCGTGTTCTGTTATTTTGTGTTATTCTATTTCTATTATTCTGTTGCCCATTGTGTAGTTAAGTTGTCAGTTTGTGTGTTTTGGAGTTCCGCTGTGTGAAGCATAGAGCGTCATGTTTAACCCTCTGAATGGGACAAGGAACAAGTGATACAATTATTGGAAACCAAAAGAAAATATATAAATATACGTACATCCCATCCACACTGTGGAACTTCTGTAAAATTCTGACATTTTCATTGTTGATGATGTCATCAATGATGACATTGGTAAATTAGAACCTGTTTGATGTCAAACATACCCAAAACCAATCGTACAGAGTGAACAAAAAACATCACGCAATGCTGAGTCAGCTTTTGGTGATGTAGTGGTGGCTTATGGGTGATGTAGTGGTGGCTTATGGGTGATGTAGTGGTGGCTTATGGGTGATGTAGTGGTGGCTTATGGGTGATGTAGTGGTGGTAGGGAAGTGCATTGTGTGTATGTCTCACCCAGTACTCGTGCTGTACTCTGACATAGGTCTGCGCTCTCCAGTGCTTTTCTAGTTTTGTGTGTTTTTGTTGTCTATTGTGTATTTTTGTTTTCATTTTGTGTATTTGTCATTGATTGTGTGTTTTTTTTATTGTCATTTTGTGTATTTTTCTTGACTATAGTGGATTTATGTTTTTGTGTATAAGATGTTGGTTGTGCGTCCCTATAATTAAATCACAGCAATCACACACACACACACATTCAATTCTTCATCACCACTTCCTCCTCCTCCTCCTTCGTCTGTCGTCAGGATCTTGTCGCCGGCTCAGTGGCGTTGCCACGGTAACAGCAGCCTCCTGCAACACTTGCTGTCCCCAACCTCCTTTCATCCCTCGCTCTCCTCCTCCTCTCCTCCCTCCATCTTTGCTTGTGACGGCACCCTGCGTAGGTAAGGAGGCCACGCCCCCTCTCACTAACGAGCGTGTGCACGAGGAACAGGCCGATGTTGTGCTTGGATGGATGATGGTGTAACCTTTGACTGGTTTCTGACACATTAACAGTGATATTGTGGTTTAACTGGCGATCATGTTATCATGTGAGCAGTTTCTCATATCAGCTGCTGTCACGGCTCACTACGTCATCATGTTATCATGTGACAGATTTAGTTGTCGTACCAGTTGGTGTTACGTTTCTACTGGCGATCATGTTATCTTGTGACAGATTCTAAGGACAGTGTGTGTTTATTGTGTTTTGATGAACAAGCGCAGCGTAGAAGCCATGACTGGTCACCTCTTGAAACGATGACCAGTTGAACCGTTACACCACCATGTAAAGTATAGAGGAGAATAATCACGTTTGGGTTTTTATTTAGAAAAGTGTGTGACATTTTGCATAGTGTGTGTGTGCACGGCTCTTTGTGAGGCTCACTCACACTTGTGTTGTGTTGTGTTGTGCAACCTCTCTGTGATTATGTGTGTGTTTTGTCCTCAGTTGTCGAGCAAACAACAGGAAGAGTTTGATCGTGACTTCAAGTACCTCTCCCACTAGACCACACTCACCTCTGCACACGCACACAGGTAACACACGCACACACACACACACAAACACACACACTCTTTGGACTGTGAGAACATGAAAACTCCACTCTTTGTGTGACTGCTGGGTTTTTTTTACCCTTTCTTTCGTCTGCAGGCACCAGCCCACTGGACAGCCCTCGCAACTTCTCCCCAAGCACGACGGCACACTTCTCCTTCATCCCCGCCAGAAGGTACACGCACATAAATGCACACATATAGGAAACAGGTGGCCCGAGGGCCTCCGACTAATTTTGTGTGGCCCTCAAAGCAAATGCACAGAATGACTCCGAAAACAAATGAAAGAAAAATATACAAAATTAACTCCAAAAACAAACAAAACAACAACAAAATACACAAACAATTATCCTAAAACACAAAATCACAAATGACAAATGCAATTTGACTCCAAAAACACACAAATGTGAGAAAAATCTATAAAACAAAAGCACAAATACATAAAAATGTGTCCAAATTGACCTAAATCACAGCCCTGAGCATCTCTTAAAGAAGCGTTTCCATGACAACGCTTTGATGTTGATGTGAATCAGCCTTTTTTTTTTTTCCTGTGGTTTAACAGCGACGCTCAGTGGCAGAGACTGGAATTACAACCACATCCCAGTTGTTTTTACACATGAAGTTTGTTACAATGAATAACATCTGATCTTGTTTTTGACTAATGTTTATCAGATTAATAAGATTATATCAGTATATTTAAACAGTTCATTTGATCAAAGGTTATGTTAATTTTACAGGTTGTTACTGAGGTTTTATGTAAAAAAAAAAAAATAATAATTTATTAGTTCATATTATTCTTTATGCCAAAAGCAAAATAAGTGAAAGTCACATTTTTTTAATTTTTTTGTGTCTCATATAAAACACTAACTGAAGTGACGACTAAAGTGTAGAAAACCAATAAAATGGATCCTATTGATCCGTTTTGTGGCTGTTGTTTTAAAAACACTCCTGGTGATGTTGTATTATTATTTCTGATTGGATTAATTATTTTTCCCTCACAGTCACGGACACAGAGCAGACAGGTAACCTGACCTCTGACCTCTGTCTTTGTCTCTTGCATGGCTAACTGATGCTAACTGCGGCGCAGAATAAATACTTACTTTAGTTTGAGATTCACAGCTTTTTTCTACCGCTCGTTTGAGGAAAAAACACAAATCACTGATCACTAAATAGCATAGTGACTGTTTTTCTCATTACTTCATTGGACCGTTGACATGGTGATTTCAAACATCTAGATCTCGTTAGTGTTTGGATATAAACTGATACTGTAAAGGACAGAAATGTTCATTAGAACTAACGGTTTAATCAGTAGGGAGTTAACACATTTAATTCAATGATGTGACGTCACAATAAGCACAACTTAAAGGTTTTACCTCCGCTTCCTAAATATAAAAAATAAAACACATTTATTTATTTATTTAATTGATTTTTTAATTTTACTTCTTGTTTTTATGATTTTTTTTGGTATTTTATTATGTTGTTATCATTTAAATGTTATATTTGGTAAATATATAAATATATTTTATTATTTTAATTACTTCTTGTTTTTTATTTTCATATTTATTTTTTTACATTTTAATTTGTTATTGATTTTTTTTTAATGTTTTGTAATTTTATTAATTCATTTTATAATTTTATTATGGTATTTTATTGTTTTGATAAATATTATACATTATTTTGTCTTTTTTTTTTCATTAATTTTTGTTATTTTATTTAAAGTTATCTTTTAAACTTTGTTTTATTAGTGAAATCATTGTAAATGTTTAGTATTCTGATCTAAAATGCCACGGTCCCAGAGCTGATCCCTGAGGAACGCCACATTTTGAATGCAGTGTTTTTTAAGCATTTTACTGCCGCTCTGCTTGTTAAATCAGTGGATTTGACTCTTTGAGCTTCTTTCACACACATTGAAGCTGCTGCTGCTCTGTTGGTTCAGTTGGACTGAAAGCAACTGGTTTTCAGTGACTTTTTTTTTTTCTTTGCGTTTGTCACAGGTCTGACGGACGTCGCTGGTCTCTGGCCTCACTGCCGTCCTCTGGCTATGGAACCAACACGCCCAGCTCCACCGTCTCGGTAAATGTTAAAGCAAATATTCAAAATTTACTCCAAAAATTAACAAAACAACATCAAAATACACAGAAAAGTTCCTAAAACACAAAATTACAAATTAATTACACAAAGTGACTCCAAAAACACAAATAAATGAGACAGAAATTACAACAAAAACACAAAAGAACACTGCAAAAATACATAGAAATTACAGAAACACACTCATAACAAAAATAAGAGAAAAACACCACAAAAACACACAGAATGACAGAAAATTACACAAACCGACTTCAAAAATGACTTCTAAAACACAAAACCATTACAAAAATATACAAAGTATCTTCAAAACACACACAAAAACACAAACAACAGAAAAATAATACACATCCCAACTAGTGGATACTCATTGGTTTCGCTAATGCTAACATGTGCTTCTCACACAGTCATCCTGTTCATCTCAGGAGAAGCTCCATCAGCTGCCGTTCCAGCCCACGGACGACGAGCTGCATTTCCTCACCAAACACTTCAGCTCAGAGAGCATCACCGACGAGGACGGACGCCGCTCGCCCGCCATGAGACCGCGCTCACGCAGCCTCAGGTGAGACCACGCCCACCTCACGCAGCCTCAGGTGAGGAGGAGCGAGTGGATAAACCTCAACTAGCGAACAAACAGG
>NC_041047.1:1102733-1128394 GCF_900634775.1 Gouania willdenowi
AATAGTTTTTATGACATTTTTAGTGAGAAATATAATCTTACCTTTCCATAGTTTGTTTGCTTTTCCGCGCAGAACATACCGGAAGTGACGTTTTTTTCAAACAGGAAGTGATGTCGATTTACATGTTTACATTTTAGAAACAATTATTTACTTTTTAATATTCGTCATAATATTCATTCACATGTGAATATATCTCCAAACCTCGAGACTAAAGTGTAGTTTGAAACACTGGAATGTTGGAAAAATGGGAATATGTTTTTATTTCTTTATAAAATGTGTTTTTGTTACTTAACAACGACCATTTTTAGATTAATAAAGTCTGATAAGCTGTATTGTACAATAGAGCATTGTAGAAAAGTTTAAAAAGATATGCACATTTAATTTTTTTATCCGTTTTTCGATTTAAAAGAGGTCAAGTGGCGTGTGCTCCATTAAGGTCTATGGGGGTCATCAGACCTCATATCTCTCCAGTGCAAAGGGCCAGGACTTTATGGCCATAGGTCACCAAAGGTCACGATTGTCAAGTCTTTGACCATCTCATGTCCAAAGTTATGACCCCTAATTCCCTGCTCATCATAAGGGGATTTTTATTCATAACTTTTCACAGGGAGCTTGGATTTTAAAAACAAGTGCATATTATGATTTGTCTCTGGGTGACCTTTTGGAAGTGGGTGGTCTCATCTCTGTAGACTCTTCTTTAGTCAGACAAGGGCCTAGGAGAATGGGACTTGAATATGTTGTGCGGCCCCTCTGGACGTCCCCAAAAATGCTTCAATGAAGTCTCAGAGACTTACGGTGGTGAAATGACAACCCTTCAAAGGGTGTCTGGATCAAGGATTTGGGGGGTCCTAGAGGGCGAACCCTGGCACTTGTAGTAACCATTCCACATGTTCTGGACTCAGTTGGAGGAGACCTTTCCATAGAGGTCTCATTTGTGCAGATTGGATGAAAATTGGCAGAGTTGTGAATACGGAGGCCAAAATCTCACATGGTCTCGAGTTTCAAAGGCCAAAGGGCCTATTTTGGGTGATTCTGGATATGAAGACATTAATCCAGGAATCTGAAATTCACCTATCTTTTAGAGGGTGGTGAGACTTTTCCAACAGTACCTTCCTCACCTCTTAATGACCTTTGGATCATGAGAGAGAGCCATATGAAGTTTTCAGGACAGTTTCTGGAAAATGCTGCAACTTAATTCATTAAAAATCAACAGAAGGTTCTAGAAACCTGAAGATTCACACAATCTATGGTGAATTGATGATAAATCAGGGGTGCGACTTTGGAGGCTGTACTCCAAAGTTTAGGGGGTCATTCAGGGTCAACGTCGGATCTGGGAGTGAGAAACGGCGTCCCTGGCAAGAAGACAACACACCAGAGGTCTATATCTTAAATATGTTGATGTGGTCTTTGAGACGATGCGGGAAACGTTGACCCCGTGTTGATACGACTTTGCGTTCCGGAGTTATGGCCATAGGTCACCAAAGGTCACAATTGAAGGCCGAAAAGTGGGTTCAGGGGGCTACCTCAGCCATCTTTAAACTTATCGGAATGGAAACAAGTCAGGCTCATACGGGGGTCCTAAGGATGAGGTGTGTGAAATTACAGCTTTCTAGCTTAAAAATTGAGCTCAGTACAGGCCAAAAACTGATTTCAGGCATAAAATGACATTTTTGCGGCTTTTTTAATTTAAAGTTTAAAAAAAATCATTAAAAATCAATGGAAAGGCTTAGAAACCTGAAACTTTGCACACTCTGTTATAAGGTCACAGCCTTCTGATTGTCCAAGGTTGGAGTTCCTGTGACCCGCCCTTCATAGGTCAGAGGTCAAGTGGTGTGTGCTCCATTAAAGTCTATGGGGGTCATCAGACCTCATATCTCCCCAGTGCAAAGGGCCAGGACTTTGAAATTCACATATGACATGCAGCTCAAAGAGACCTTTCTAATGAGCCCAGGCCCAAGTCTTTGACCATCTCATGTCCAAAGTTATGACCCCTAATTCCCTGCTCATCATAAGGGCATTTTGATCCATAACTTTTCACAGGGAGCTTGGATTTTAAAAACAAGTGCATATTATGATTTGTCTCTGGGTGACCTTTTGGAAGTGGGTGGTCTCATCTCTGTAGACTCTTGTTTAGTCAGACAAGGGCCTAGGAGAATGGGACTTGAATATGTTGTGCGGCCCCTCTGGACGTCCCCAAAAATGCTTCAATGAAGTCTCAGAGACTTACGGTGGTGAAATGACAACCCTTCAAAGGGTGTCTGGATCAAGGATTTGGGGGGTCCTAGAGGGCGAACCCTGGCACTTGTAGTAACCATTCCACATGTTCTGGACTCAGTTGGAGGAGACCTTTCCATAGAGGTCTCATTTGTGCAGATTGGATGAAAATTGGCAGAGTTGTGAATACGGAGGCCAAAATCTCACATGGTCTCGAGTTTCAAAGGCCAAAGGGCCTATTTTGGGTGATTCTGGATATGAAGACATTAATCCAGGAATCTGAAATTCACCTATCTTTTAGAGGGTGGTGAGACTTTTCCAACGGTACCTTCCTCACCTCTTAATGACCTTTGGATCATGAGAGAGAGCCATTTGAAGTTTTCAGGACAGTTTCTGGAAAATGCTGCAACTTAATTCATTAAAAATCAACAGAAGGTTCTAGAAACCTGAAGATTCACACAATCTATGGTGAATTGATGATAAATCAGGGGTGCGACTTTGGAGGCTGTACTCCAAAGTTTAGGGGGTCATTCAGGGTCAACGTCGGATCTGGGAGTGAGAAACGGCGTCCCTGGCAAGAAGACAACACACCAGAGGTCTATATCTTAAATATGTTGATGTGGTCTTTGAGACGATGCGGGAAACGTTGACCCCGTGTTGATACGACTTTGCGTTCCGGAGTTATGGCCATAGGTCACCAAAGGTCACAATTGAAGGCCGAAAAGTGGGTTCAGGGGGCTACCTCAGCCATCTTTAAACTTATCGGAATGGAAACAAGTCAGGCTCATACGGGGGTCCTAAGGATGAGGTGTGTGAAATTACAGCTTTCTAGCTTAAAAATTGAGCTCAGTACAGGCCAAAAACTGATTTCAGGCATAAAATGACATTTTTGCGGCTTTTTTAATTTAAAGTGAAAAAAAATCATTAAAAATCAATGGAAAGGCTTAGAAACCTGAAACTTTGCACACTCTGTTATAAGGTCACAGCCTTCTGATTGTCCAAGGTTGGAGTTCCTGTGACCCGCCCTTCATAGGTCAGAGGTCAAGTGGTGTGTGCTCCATTAAAGTCTATGGGGGTCATCAGACCTCATATCTCCCCAGTGCAAAGGGCCAGGACTTTGAAATTCACATATGACATGCAGCTCAAAGAGACCTTTCTAATGAGCCCAGGCCCAAGTCTTTGACCATCTCATGTCCAAAGTTATGACCCCTAATTCCCTGCTCATCATAAGGGCATTTTGATCCATAACTTTTGAAATTCATATATGATATTCAGCTTCACGGTGATGGGGTTTCATTCCGATTTGGTTCATTTCAGAGTTCAAGTTGATTCCCTAACCCTTATCAAAATTGTATTTATTTCAAAATGTTGGTTTTATGTTGTATTTCATTGTGAATGGGCTTCTATACAACAGTTGTCTAGTAGTGTGTGTAGAAAACATTGCTCCATGAGCAGGTGTTTAATTGAAGCTTCCCCTCCCCCACCTCCCACAGCTCTACACATAAAACCTCCCTAAAACCATTACACAGCACAACCATTTTACCTTACACTACTACAATTTAGACTACATTTATTTATCATGTATTTTTAAATTAATAAATAGTTAATAAAATAGTTAGATGAAAGTTCATAACATTTAGAAGACACAGAATTTGTACATTTGGTTTTTGAAATAGAAAATCTGTTCACTTTTAAAGGGGAGTATTGTGTAGAAATCCCTTTTTCAAGCTTTATATCATGTTAGTGTGTCATTCCCTCCTGAAAAACATTCCTCCAGTGTTGTTCAGGTTGATTCATGTAATTTTGAGTAATCTTTTAATCTTCTGCCACCACTGCCATCACTGATTACAAAACCACTCTCATGTTCCCTCAGTTCAACCCAATTTAATTTTTATTAATGTATGTTTTCTAATCCAACATTTCATAGCACATATATACTGTATATGAAGGGTAGATTTGCAAAAACGGAGGAAAAAAATATACTGACGGCCCAGGAAGAGAGTGACATGCGCGCACCTACATGTACATACAGTTTTATATTAATAATTATAATAATTGTTATTAAAATGACATGATCATTGAACAACACTGCTGATCAATTGGCTGCAGCACCTGTAGCCATTATAAAAAGATGCACAGAGGCTAATCTGACAGCTGGATGGAGAAGGGTACGTCTGCGGAGGGGTAGCCCTGTAACTGCAGCACTCTACGTGTGGCCTCATAATGCAGGAAGTGGCACACAAGAGGATCTACACTGTAGATTCTACAGAGACCAAAGAGACACCCCCCCCCAGTGAAGACGAGGTTCAGCGTGAGGGAGTACGATCTCTGCTGAGAAGGCTGCTAGGTTAATGCTAATGCTATTGCTAGGTTAATGTTATTGTGTGGATAATGCTAGGTTAAATCTAATGCTCGGTTAATGTTACTGTTATGGTAATTCTATTGCTATGTTAATGTGGATGTTAGGTTAATGCTATTGCTAGGTTATTGCTAATTCTAGGCTAATGATAATGTTCGGTGAATGCCAACGCTATGCCATTGTTAATGCTAGGTTAATACTAGGTTAAATGTCCCCATTGCGGGATTAATAAAGATACTCTACTCTACTCTAATGCTAGGTCAATGTTAATAATCCAATGCCAATGATACGCTAATGCAGTGCAATGCGGGTCAGCACCTGCATCTTTGCTTGTATTTTCTTCAAGAAGTGCAACTATTTTAGTTAATAGGATTTCTCAATAGGATAAGTAAAATTCACTGTAGGGCTACTTTGTATATGATATTACATTATTGTTTATTAAGTGTGCAGGACTATTTTTTTTTTTTACTTGTTTTTTCCATTTTCATTCATTCACTGTATATACTTTATGTATATATTCATATTCTTATTTTATTTTTATCTATTAACTTCTTGTTAATCTTCAAATGTTTCCCTTCCTCATATCTGTAATAATAATAATAACAATAATAATAATTATTATTATTACTATAATAATAATAATAATAATAATAATAATAATAATAATAATAATAATTATTATTATTATTATTACTATAATAATAATAATAATAATAATAATAATAATAATAATAATAAGAGCCAACAGAAAAAGTGTGTTTAAACCTGTTGAAGTCCTAACTTGGACTATCCCCTCCCCCACCCGGTCCTAACTTTAGTTGGATGTAAAGGTGCGTTTCATTTATTTTTTCTCATGTGCAGGACATCACAGGAGTGATACAGATAGTCCTTTAAAGAGTAAAATAATACCTTTTCTGTGATCTGTCTCTATTTATTTATTAATGATTAATCATAGTTTTTTTAAGCTGGTATGAATGTTGTGCTTCCTTTACCTTATGAAGTCTATCTGAATGGGTGTTGGGTGTTTAAAAGAAGCGCTCCTCATCTCCTCACGTGTTTTCCCACCAACACCTGCTTAATTGCCTCATTCACTGATTCGGCACACAAGAAGCAGCATCAGACAGAGAAGACATCAGACAGAAAATGGTAAGTTTGAGTCATTTTACCAAAAGTCTATCTTCATTATACTCCTTATATGTTTCTGGAACATTGCTGAGTAGAGTTTAATATAATTAAAGTGAATTCAGCTGCATTTAAGCTCCAACTCTGAGCTGGTTCTTGTATTCTTGATTTTTAAACCATGGGCATTTGAATCTTTTGTTTCAATTTTAAACCATGCTTTTTATTTCTACACTGAAAAATCAAACTTGTAAGATTTACTTGATTAAATCCTTGTAACAATTTGCACTATCAATTACAATGTACTTACTACAGACCTTAAAGTTACTGAATATATTAAGTACATTTTATGATGTTATACATTATTTAGATGTAGTATTTACTCAAAAAAATTAAGTAAAAATGAATTAATGTTTCCATAGGCAGGAAAATCACCAACATGAAAATATTAAGTAGATCTATATCTTTTTTGACACTTAAAATTAAATTTTAAGTTTTATTACTCATAATTCTGTAAATTCTGCTTATTTTATATTGATCAGATAATATACTTTTATCACAAATCATGAAATCACACATTTCACATACAGAAAAATAAATATTTATTTACAAAAGCTCACACAGAGGAGTAATAAATCAGTCCCATTAGCAGTATTTTCATATCCAGGCTGCATCTCCTGGCCTTCAGGATGGATGGATACATTCATTGGATCTTCTCCATCTGTCCCATGGACAACCAGAATTGTTAGGATGTGCTGAGTGGAATCTCTGTGGCTGTCCTCCTGCCAAAACAATGTTTTCTTTGGGGATAAATCCATAATCATCTTTGAGTATATTGTATTTGTATTGTAGCCAAGGAAGATGTAGGAAGATCTCTGATTGGCTGAAGTCCACTGTCACAGTACTGGATATATAAACTTCATTTACAGAGCCAGGAGAAGGAGAAATGATTCACTGTCACTCAGAACACTTTGGATTACAATATTCTTAAAAATGGTTATGGATTTATCAAAAAACAAACAAACGTATAGATAACAGAATAAAGGGATTAAAATATGTGTGAAGTTGTCTACATACATATACAGTGAGGGTTACAAATTACAATTTAAATAAACACTGCATAAATCAGAGAAATTTGTTTGCGCACAAAAAATTTCTTTAACAAATACAAATCAATTGTTCACACTTTAGCAGACAAACAATTCTTACACATTCACCTAATTTATTGTGCAGACAAAAATAATAATTTACAAATACAAATAATGTTCACACATTTTTGCAGACAGAAATATTTTTTTACAAATAGAAATACTATTTTCCTAAAGTTATCTGTGAAGATGTCGGCATATCCACTGGCTGATATAAAAAGTGTGTGTTCCACTGTGAAAAATACGACCTCAAACCGCCATAAAAACCTGTTAAATATTGAGTTTTATTTACTGCAGCCTCCGTAGAGGTAGATTATTGTCAAACAGATGATGTAGGAAACAGTAGAGAAACTATTACGTCAAAGTAGCGCTAAGTACGGTAAACCACACTACATGTAATATAACGCATTTGTAAATATGACTATAAAACGGCCGTGAGCACAGCTATCGTTTCAACACTAACAACACGTAAACCTCCGCCTGCCTTCTCATATTATTGACCAGGTTAATGTTTCAAACACGGAGCACAATATGCTACATTAAGCTAGCACCCAGTACAGCAGTGTGCAGATGTAAACACAACGGTTTGCGGTCATTTACATGAGTTAAGTAGTCGTTCACGTCATGATACACGAGTCCAAATATCACAAGTAACTGAGTATATGTATCTATAACAACTTTAAATAAACAGAAAGACTTTAACTTACGGCTCAGTTCGCGTATCCATGTCCTCCAGTCCTCTCTCCTCATGTCTCATGTGTGGGTCAGATTCTGAGTTCACACGATGCCTTGCTTGACTTCCGGTTCCCGCGCACATTTTTTTGATTAAAATGTACTCACTATTTTCAGGTTGTTAGGTTTTGACCATAAAACACTTCATTACTTTTAAGAAATCTTTATTAAAACTTACTCATCCCACACAGTGCATTTATTACATGAATAAATTGTGTAAATATTTGTAGTTTTACTTAAAAAAAAATCATGTTCTCCTAGAATCTTTATTACTATGTAGAAATTATTAAATACAATTTAATATAATTTACTAGCCCCAAGTTTGTTTTTTCAGTGTACTATGTGTTTTTATGTCTCTATATTGATTTTGCAATGTTAGATTTTAGTACCACTATTAAATGTTGTCTCTCCTTTTCACCATGTGTAAAGCATATTTAATTGCATTGTGTATAAAATGCGCCAAACAAATACATTTGCCTTGCTTTGCTATAATTACACGGAACTACAAAGCTGCTTTTTTTGAAGGCTCAACGTCGCCAAGTTGAACGCCTGCAGAAATTACACAAACATCACGATGTATGTGAAAGTCGTTATGAAAAGGCAAGTGCAGAATTGTTAGAGATGGAGAGAGCGCAAACAGCGGTCTTCCATCGTCGTCTGTTTTCAACGGTAATGTTTCCTTCACGTTTTGATAACATACCTCAGGGTGAAAAACATTAATTCCTACTTTATAACCTTGGTTTTTGCATCTCCATGCTCCTCTGTCATGTAATTATGGATGCTAATCAATAGCACAGCACAATAACAGTTTACCTCGTAAACAATATCCACATTTTCAGCACTTCATACTTCTGTATTAGTTTAAATAGTTTCCTTCACCATTGTTTTGCAGATGCAAGAACAGACACAGATAGATGGAGAAATGTTGGCAGATAACAAGAATGCAGAGATAATGGAACCCTTGATGAATACAGACAGCATGATGGTAAGTACAGCTCTACTTTAAGCTCACCTGGATTTAGTTTTAGATACTCTTCAGTATTGGACATTTGATGAAGCACAACTGACTGAAAGAGGCCATCTCTTTTCAGTTATATTTGGAAATGATTAGAGAAACTCACTGAATTTAATGGTGAATGTTGTTACAAACCTCTCCTTACGAAGCCACTAAAGTCCCGCAAAAATATTTTTTTCATGATAAAAAAAAATGTTTTTAACATGATAGATATATTTTTTGTGGGACTTCAGGTGAAATATATTGATTCAATATGTAATCATGTGTGTATATAAAGCTTCTATGTTCTATTAGCCATTAATACCATTAAAATAAGTCATAGCATATCGAGTCTGAATCCAAAATAAATATCTGTAGTCCCTATCATGACCTTCAAGGATTTTTAGCTTGATGACCGCTCTGCTGTCTACCCTTATCTTTTTATAAACAACATATATAATACATACATATTTGATAAACACCCATAAATCTTAACTAACAAAACACCAGAGAACGCAGCCCTGGAGGTAACATGGATGAGAAAATAAAGGGAGTAATTATCTCACTGTTTTTAACTGATGCACTAAAAATTTGATTTACAAGAGGCATTCAGTTGTGGAAAATGTTTTTCTTTTGTAGCTGAATGAAGAAATGGCTGGAGAAGATGGATTTTCACATTCAAGCTCCATGTCCAGCATTTCCACAGATGAGTATGTACCAGAGTCATCAGAGGACAGTTCAGAGGAATCACCAAACCAGAGTCCTGCCGCAAAGAGGAATAAGTTTATTCCTTTGAAAGAAAACTCAAAATGCCGCCGCAAAGGACAAAAAGGTATGGATTTATTGTTGGAAAAAAATTCAGAAGAGTTTCCCAGAGCCAAGAAAAAGACTTTCGGGAGAGCAAGTTCACTCTTTAGAGGAGACTGCTTAGTTACTCCACCTAGAAAAGAAGTTGAAGTTGAACGAAGACTCAAAACCAAGGTAAATTACAAGACAAAGAAGAGACCCATAGTTAGTAGCAAGGATGATATAGGCAGATCAAAACTAAAAAAGATGAGATATAAGAGCATTCGTAAGATAGACTCAGACTCTGAGACAGATCCGAGTGATTCAGGTGACTCAAAATTAAAGAAAAAGACACAACACAAGAGACATCACGGGAGAGAGTCAAGTTACAGTGACACTCAATCAAATCAAGCAGAACCAGAAAACACACGACAAAACAAGAGAGACTACTGTTCAGAGGAGGACTTGGATGAGCCAAACCTGAAAAAGACTGAATACAAGCATCATTACAAAAGTAATAGTCACAGCAAGGATTCAGATGGAGTGAAACACACACAAAAGAAATATGACAAGAAGAAAGCAGGACTCAGATCAAAAAGTAGATACATGTGGTCTATGGAAGGAGACTTAAGTTCCCAAGAAGATGAAATTGATGAACATACATCAAAAAGACACAGAAATAGACGCTCAAACACAATAGCGAAAAATGAGCATTCACAGACCTTGACAGAAAACAGATCCCTTGTTGTTGGTGGTGTTCCTGAAGTTCGTGGACAGAAGAAATACCATGAAAAGAAAAACTACTGTTTGTTCTGTTACAAGCCTCAATCCAAGATTGCGCGACATCTGGAACGTAAGCATCCAGATGAAACTGAGGTCGCTTCAGTAATAATCTTGCCAAAAAAATCCAAACAACGGAGGATTGGTCTTGATCTCCTTCGCAAGCAAGGAAATAGGACACATAACATTGAGACATTGCAAAAAGGAAAAGGGACGCTGGTAGCATGCAAGCGACAGAGTAATGACCACTCTATTCCAGCAGACTATCAACACTGTTTTGCTTGCTTTGGGCTTTATAAACGCAAATATCTTTGGAAACATGCAAAACAATGCTCACTCGCTGTAGAAGCTCGCAAATGTTTGCCTGGCAAAACACGAATCCAGACTCTCTGTGCAGGTTCTCAGCCTGTGCCTAAAGAAGTGAACAAGAAAGTATGGGCACTTGTGAACGGCATGACTCAGGATAACATTACTCAAGCAATAAAAGAAGATAGCCATATCTTAAAAGTTGGAGAAAAAATGTATAATAGACAACGACAAACCGCTTCACAACACAACAACATACGTCAGATTATGCGAGGCCTTGGCAGACTCTTGATCCAAGGAAGGCGGGTGACTCCTCTGAAAAAGATGGAGGATTACATCCATCCAAAGAACTTTCATCATGTCATCCGGGCAGTGAAAAAAGTAACTGGCTTCAATGAAAATGGCAACAAGTTTGATAAACCCACTTTTGCTACAAAGCTAGGGCAAAGTGTCCAGAGAGTGGCTGATATCATTGAGGCTGAAGCACTTGCATCTCAGAATAATGATAAAAAGGTGCTTGTTCAGGAGTTTAGGCGTATGTACTGTCTCACTTGGAATGAGATGATCTCTTCAGCTGCATACCGCACGCTAGAAGAAAAGAAATGGAACAAACCAAAGCTTATCCCTTTAGCAGATGACGTAAAAAGAATGCACATGTGTATGGCTGTGAGGCAGAAAGACTACAATGAACAGTTGCTGAATCATAAAACTCCCAAGAACTGGAGCAATCTGGCCAAAGTTACACTTGCACAGGTGATCCTTTTCAACAGGAGGAGAGAAGGAGAAGTCTCAAATATGAAATTGGAAACCTATGTTGGAAGGGATCGATCTCCACTCAATAAAGATGTAGCTGAAGCGTTATCAGAGGTCGAAAAAAAGCTTTGTCAGCATTTTGAAAGAGTGGAGATCAGAGGAAAGCGAGGCAGGAGAGTACCGATCATTCTCACTCCAACCATGGTTCAATCCCTGGACCTGTTGGTAAAGGAGAGGAGCTCATGTGGCGTGGGTAACAATTCCTTCTTGTTTGCCAGACCAGGATATGACTCAAGACAGAGGGGGTCAGATTGCATTCGTGAGCTCGCGAGAAGCTGTGGTGCACACAAACCTGAAGCTTTCTCATCAACAAAGCTAAGAAGGCAGGTGGCCACTTTGTCAAGAGTGCTAAATTTGAATGACTCGGAACAGGATCTGTTCGCGGACTTCTTAGGACACGATATCAGAGTCCACCGAAAGTTTTACCGCCTTCCTGAAGGAACTTTGCAACTTGCAAAAATAAGTAAAGTACTGATGGCATGTGAACAAGGGAGGCTGGCAGACTTTAAGGGAAAAGGACTGGACCAAATATCAATAACGCCTCATGGTAAGAAATTATTCTAAAGAAAATGTGAGTGACAGGTATGATTACCTTCACACATATTGAAGAGCTGCTTCTGTTTGCTGTGTTGAAGATGGATCCCACGTCATAGAAGAAAGTTCAGGGATGTCATCTGAAGATGATGTAAAGGCAGATTCAACAGGTGAATCTGACAACAGCTCAAATTTGTGTGTATGATCACAGTAAAACACTAATTAGATTTGATACTTTTTGGAGGTATTTTTTGTATCTGCTCCCTAAATCTAAGCACAACAGTCCTAAACATCTCTACATACTGCTTAGTATTTTTGCTCTGTGAACATTGTTTTCTCCCTTTTGGCTTTTTAGGAGGAACTTCAATGACTCAGAACCAGGAGGAGCATCACAACCTGCAGCTTGATGATGAGCAACGTGTAGAAGGTATGTACAAGTCTGATTTTTCTAATGTACTCTGTTGATAACAAATGTTTGAATCTTGACCATTACACTAATTGAATGACTTGAAGGATGGGATTTGTGACCTCTGTTCAATGTTATTATCTGCATGTTTTTTTGGGAGGAACATCAGTTTGTCACGAGAACAAGGACATTTCAGGAGGTAAATGTGCTGCAGCTGTAGTTGGTAATTAGTCCATTTCTGGGAAGTTGAACTTCCTATCACAACTGTGTTATAGGACAGCTCTACTCGAATAGTGAGAGAAGCTGATGCACCTCTGTGGTTACCATCTTACATTTTGAATTGCAATGTTTCTAAGATGATTATTTGCTGATATTTTTTAGGGAAAACTACAGTGACTGAGATCAAGAAGGTGGCCGTAGAACAGGAGCTGGTAGTGGACAGTTGCAGCTCAAAAGGTGAGCTCACACATTTGTCATGCTCGTCATCTTCAAGTGTAGAAAAAACCCTGAGAATACAGGAATAACAAGGCCTCAGCATTGGTTCTGTGATCCTGCTTCTGGGAAAACAACTTCTACAGGGAGGTTAAATGTTACTCTGTCTTCAGAATGTCATTTTAAATACAGTGAGGACATGCTCATTGGTCAAGTCAGTTTGCCACCAGGGTATTTGATGAAATTAAATTAAAATCAACTACACTGAAGACATGAAACCGGTAAATTTCTCAGCTCGGCCCAGTTTAGTTACTTCATGGAAGTGCCTCTGCTAGGGCTGGGTGATTTTTGCCTAAAAAACAATCTCCCATTTTTTTTAAAGAAATGTGTTTCTTGATTCGAAAGAGGACCAAATAACTGTAAAAATAACAACCTAAATAAGTATAGTAAAAATGATTGACTCCCATTAGTAGTTTCCTCTCTTCTCTCTGCTCCTGCTTTGTGTGCTTTGCGTCTGTTTCCATCTTTCTCATTACATCTCTCTTTTTCTTTTCTCTACTCTTTTCATTGACTCATCATACCTGATCTCATTACACCTTTTTACTTCCTCTGCTTTCTTCCTTATTTCACTTTTTTCTGTCCATAACTCGATGCTCCCCTGCACAGTTCCTACGGAAAAAACTGTGGTGGGAAGAAGGAAACATTTAGTTAATTTTTATTTCTTTAAAACTAGTTTGCAAATCGATTTTACTACAAATTCCATTAATTGAGCGATTTATTTTTTTGCTCAGCTATAGTCTTTGAATTTCGTACACCTCCACAGTCTTAACATTTCCTGACAATTACCTACATTATATTACTTTATGACAAATATTTATTTTCTCTTCTTCCAAGCTACAAACAAGACAACAAAAATAAAATGGTCTCTGGATGAGGTGCAGGCTGTGGAAAGGTCGCTGCTGACTCACATTCGGACTGGTAGGACTCCAGGGAAGGTGGACTGTGAAAGATGCATTGCTGCTGCTGATGGAGCTCTGTCTGCAAGGGACTGGAGGGCAGTTAAGTTCTATGTCCGTAATCGTATCGTCTCAGAAAGTAGACTGTAAGTTCTTCACCTCGTTTCTGGTGATTAGAGAATTTTTTGTTTTTTGTTTTTGAGCTGACTTTTAAAATTTTAAATTGCACTTTTAATTCAGTGTTCAGGATACATGTTTGCAGGAATGTTTTTCATTTTTTTTTGTGTACTGAAAGCAGCCAAGGTTGTATCTGCCTTAAATTCTTTTTGTTAAGTTTGATCTGTTAAATGGATGGATCATTAAAGCATTAAAACAATCTTTATTTGTCATTTATGTATATAAATACATGAAATATGCTCTCTGCATTTATCCCATCCATGAGGAGCAGTGAGCAGCCATAGGGGAGTGGTTGGGGCTATGAACTAGGGTACCTGTTCAAGGTCCATCAGTGTTGTAGTGACCACATCCGCACTCCCGATTGACAACCCATTTCCTTAACCACTAAACCAGGGGTCACCAACTTTTCTGAAACTGAGCTACTTCAAAGGTACTGAATAATTCTTAGGTCTATCTGGTTTGATTAACACGTTTTAAATGCCACATTTTCACGGTTTCACTTGAATTAAAGGGTAATATAAAAAAACTAGCAGTAACTTGAAAAGGTGAGAAATGTTTCAACGTGCAACACTTTTTTCTTAATTTTCATGCAATTGTTCAATTTTAATTGTATTTCATGGGAAATCCTTTTTTCTATTAACTAGCAAATAACAACTTGTTACTATAATAAAACATATAAAGTATACAATTTAACAAATTTGTAATATTTTTGAAAAATACACTTTGCATAAAGACATTTCCTCATAACCTGCAGCTTCCTTAACAAAATCCTATCTGCAACACTTCTTTACCTCAATGTCTCAGTGATAAACATTTATAACCAAGATGGTTAATTTAATACACAAACTTATCTCTGAAAACATCTGTCACCTGTATATATCTTTGTTTTAAGTCTGGCTAGTAGGACTGGGTGATATATCTAGATTCAATAATATATAACATTTTCTATTTTGGCAATATAGAAAATGTCAATATCGCTTATTTTGGTATATATTTTTATAACTTATTTTGTTTAATAATACTTATTTTAGGAGTCACTACTTATCAATACAGCATGAAAAGCTCAGTTAAATGGATTTTGGAGTGCCAAACGAGGCATACTACAGAACTCACTCACACATGCTGTCTTTTATAGCAGAAAAAGCCAAAAGTGACATATTTTGTGTAGCTGTGTCTTGTCTGTCATTTTGCATCAGAAAATTTAACCCCAAATTGTCTTTCTGGATAGACTTTATTAATTATCAGGAATCACAATTTTGAGAAAGAATAGAGATATTTGTTTTGATTCATATCAGATTTTAGCTCGTTTGCTAATAGTGTTCTGGTTAGAAGAGGCCTGAGGGCACCTCTTATGATCCATGTGGGCTACCTGGTGCCCGTGGGCACCATCTTGATGTCCCTTGCACTAAAACATGGTGTAAGCCATCATAAGATCATTGAGCAGGCTGGATATTATATCAATAAAAATGTATGACCCCAATCTCTACAGCTAAATCTGTGTATTTTTGATTCTACACACATGGGTGGACCATGGTTTGTCTTCTGCAACAAAAAAACGAGCTGACCACTCACGCCCTGAAGATGTTCACTGTTCATCTTTACAGATTTTTTTAAAATCTTTATTAAAATGATGTAAACTGACTGGAGATTTTTAGGTTTATGGAATGAATCTCTCATTGATAATGAATTCGGAAATAATTGTTAATCACCTCAAATAGAAGTCCACCTATTGCAGATGAGTGAATATCTCTGCAGACTAGAGGGTTTCCTCCATCTTTGCTCTGGCTGATAACTGGGGACAGCTTTTTCTTAATAATGTCTTACTTAAGAAATGGACTCGTCTCTTCACAGCGTCTGAAAATACTACGTGAAGACAGAAAGATGTCAGCCTCTCTTCATTCATGTTATTCGTCCTACCATGAGGAGCTATGTAGTGAGATAATTCAACAGGTCAGAATGGGAATACATGGCAATGTCAATATTAAGTCCCGCCCCTATTAACAAAAACTATCTGTTTTATTCAGCAGTGTTTGTAAAGGTTGTTTGCTCTTAAAAACAAGATATGTCATACCATCAGTCTCACTTGATGGGTGCATAACTGTTTAGATCTCTTGTGTAGAAATGTCATTGTCGTGGTGTTTTTATGATGGGGGGAACAAACACATAAAGAGGAGAGGTAACTATTAGTTTATTACAAAGAACAGAGGGTGGAGAGGAGACAGACATTCAGAGCCCATGAACAGTATTAGCAGGGCTGGGTTAGTAGGTAGGTGGGATGTAAGAGATAGCATGAATGACATGAACAGTGAGATCTTCCATTAGATTAGTGATATACATCATTGTCAATCACTGTCAGTGAAACACCAAAGCTTGGAGATGGGCTGAACATGCTGGGATAAAGGCAGGATGAGCTTGTGGATCCATGAGGGGGCCATGACAGTAAGGAAGGGGGCAGCAACCTAAAAACAGGCTGTTAGCACAGACAGGGAAACAGGACACAGGGGTCAGAGGTGAACACAAGGGGTAAAATGGGGGTAAATCACTGTGCTGTTTTAAAAAAAAAAAACCTATCTGTTTTATTTACTCTCTCACAACACTAAAACATCAGATCTTGAGTTGAGGAATAAACCATAAGGATTGGAGAATTTACCCGGAAGAATACAAGGAAACTGATAACTCATTTGTTCAATTTAACCAGTAAACTAATGTGTTGATTAAATGCATAAAAAATAAAAAACAAGGGTATTTTCAGGACCCTCTGATGCCACAGAGGGAAAATGAGTGCTAAAAAAAAATGTAATACCAATTTTTAAAATTAATCAGTATTTCATTTTTTTAAAACAAATCTGAATTCACACAAACAACTTTAGGATAAAATAAACCCTTTAAACCTGCTACAAGTTCATTGATCCTCATTTTCCTTTTTAAAAAAGTATTGTGCATTTATCGCTATTTTAATTTTTACATTAAAAACACATTGGGTTATTTTTTTTACAACTATTTATAACAAAGACAGGTCTAATTGGTAAGAGCTCAAATTTCTACACACTTTTAGTTCCATTTTTGGCCACAGAGGGAGCTCTACTACACAGACTTGCAGTTCCATTTTTAGCCATAGAGGGCGCTAAACTACACACACTTGCAGTTCCATTTTTAGCCATAGAGGGAGCTCTACTACACAGACTTGCAGTTTCATTTTTAGCCATAGAGGGCGCTAAACTACACACACTTGCAGTTCCATTTTTCACGATAGGGGGAGCTCTTCTGAGGCCCGATACACACCTGACACACACATTAGTAAAAATACCTTCTCCTGAGGTCCATGCAGATTTTTACACCAGGCCTGTTAGAATAGCATTTACTATCTGTTTCAATGGTTATCTAAGTTAGGACCAGGGTTTTGGTCCTAACTTGTCCAAAGGTCCTAAGTAGAAAGGTGCTTTTACTGCTCGAGGTCCTCGGAAGGGTTGTAATGCAAGAACACACACACACACACACACACACACACGCACACACATGCACACACACACACACACATACACACACAGCTGTACGGTCTTTACACACACACACACACACACACACACACACACACACACATACACACACACACACACACATACACACACAGCTGTACGGTCTTTACACACACACACACACACACATACACACACAGCTGTACGGTCTTTACACGCATGCACGCACGCACGCACGCACACACACACACACACACACACACACACACACACACACACACACACACACACACACACACACACACACACACACACACACACACACACACACACACACAGCTGTACGGTCTTTACTCACACACAGCAGGAAGAAAAAAGGGTGAAATACTTAGAAAAAGTCACACTCAGAAAATCATTTATCTATAAATCAAGGAATCTCTGTCTGTGTGTGTCTGTAAATGATAGTTAAAATACAATATAATATACATATAACATATACATATATATATATATATATATATATATATATATATATGTATATATACACATATATATACATAAATATATAACATATGATATTCATGATAATAATGCAAACAAATCATATAAAAAAGGAACAAACTGCAACAATCCAAAATGTTTTTATTTCATTGTAAAACAAACTTGATGAAGCCATCACATCGTACACACACACACACACACACACACACACACACACACACACACACACACACACACACACACACACACACACACACACACACCCTGGTCACGCTTTGTTAACGTATAACAACTCATCACATGACACGGCCGGCCGTCAGCGTCCGTATGATGTCACCCACACCGTATGTTTGCGGACTGCGTTAGGTTTGGGAAACATGGACAATGTTTAAAACACACACACACGGTATTTACCTGTGTGTGTGTGTGTGTGACAGCTCTATTAGCTCAGTTCTTTCTTGAGGGAGGCGATGCTATGGTGTTTATTGACCTCCTCTGGGACACACAGAATGTCTAAATCACGCACACACACACTCTTTAATTTCACACTCCAGCGCTCACCCTCCTCTGATGGATGACTCCCACACACAGTGCTTTCTTACGGGGGCTTTTTGGGGGTCCCTCTGCTGCTGTTTGTCTGTTGGTGCTGAGGGGAGGGGGGTGAGAAGAAGTGGTCAGTTGATGACATCATTGATGAAGGAGGAGGAGCCTGTGGAGCAGCGTTAGCAGCAGATCTGGTGTTTGGAAGACAGCAGACAGATGTTTGAGGTCATGAGGAGGCTTTACATCTACTGCTATGATGAAGAAGAAGAAGAAGAAGAAGAGTCGCCACCACCACCACCACCACTACTACCGCTGTTGCTACAGGTTTGTTGATGATGATGGTCCAGTGATGAAGATGCTGATAGTGTCAGACACTGTGATTAGAAGAAATGAGTTTTTTTACGATGACGATCCAATGAGGAAACAAGCAGGAGTCATTAATTAGTCTTTGAACTGTTCCTCAACAACAACGAGAACGTATCGTCATTTAACCGACTTTTATTTATTAAACAGTATATCACACTGTATTGTAGCTTATGTCAGGGGTTCTCAACATTTGGGTCAGGACCCCGCGATACATTGAGAGGGGGTCTCCAGATGCCTACAAGAAACTAAGAATATTTTCTGAACAATTTCAGCTCATTTTTGCCTATTTTTACCATTTTTCAACAACTCCACCAAACTCACCATGTATTTTTGCTACATTTCTCCCATTTCTGACACTTCTACATCACATTTTAATGTCTTTTCTACACATTTTTCCACTTTCCAGACATGTTCGGCACTTATAAATCATTTCTACCACTTTTACACCTAATGTTACATATGTTGACCTATTATTGTCACTTTTAACCTCTTTTCATCAGATTTCATGATTATTTTTGACAATTTAACCATACTCATGATTTATGGCCATTCTAATTTGCAATCCCTGCTTGAATGGATAATAAAAAACAGTGTGTTACACTGTCTGGTGGTTGATGATGCCACCTAGTGGTCATTAAGTGTTGGCTTAGTAGCAAACATTGTTCACATGGTTTCCCATCATGCATCAGGAATCAAATGAAGATCAGACATTGTTCTGTGCATTCTGACTGAAGTGTTCATATGTTTGAGTCTAATTCCTTTAGCCTGTCAATGGGTTTTCTCATTATAGGTTAGCATGAAGCTAACAGACTTTTTCTGCACATGGATGTTGTTGTTGTGACTGATGGTCAGCAGTGCATCTTCTTCTCTGCTTTTTTCAAGAGTTTTTTGACTAAAAAAGGTGACGTTAGTGTCGTGTTTGTTTCTGAACAGCCACAGATTTTTAACCGTCGCACCTTTTCTCTCTCTTCCTGATGCTTTGATGTTGCTGACGTGTTCCAGGCTCACGAGCGCTCTGAGAGCGTGGACATGTCCTTTGTAACTCAGCTGGTCAGAAAGCTGATGATCATCATTGCTCGGCCAGCGCGACTCCTCGAGTGTTTGGTGAGAAAAAACATATTTTTAACACGTGATCAGTTACTGTATATTAGTGTGGATGAAGCTAAAGATGGCGTGCGTTCCTTCTGCAGGAGTTTGACCCTGAGGAGTTCTACCACCTGCTGGAGGCGGCTGAAGGTCATGCTAAAGAAGGTCAGGGGATCAAGTCTGACATCCCTCGTTACATCATCAGCCAGCTGGGCCTGACCCGGGACCCTTTGGAGGGTAACCATACCTTATGTTTGTGACTGTGTGAGTCCTCGGTTTTCTTCAAACGTCCTCACGTGTGTGTTCAGAGATGACTCAGCTCAGCAGCTACGATGGCAGGAACCCTAAGACCTCCCAGAACCCCGAAAACAACCACTGCTCTGAGGTGAGAAGATCATTCACTATGATTTTTAACCAAAAAGTCAACAAATTAGTCATTTCAGCACAACGAAAGCGCAAAATATGAATAATAATAACAATGATAATGATAATTTAAACAGGGTACAAATAGAATAAATACATAAATAAATAGTAACTAGAAAAACCTGCATTGCCATGACGATGTGGGAATGCAAAAAGGATTGTCCTTCGTCTGTATGTGTTTATTGTCAATGAACACAAGTTTGAACACATTACTAAAAGCTTAGATATTCATAGGCATCACACAGAGAATGAGCAGAATTACTTTCACTCACTGAAGAGTTAACAAACATTTAATATTAATATTACGTCACGATATGGTTGGAAGAAGAGGAAAGAAAAGCTTTGCATTCCCACAACAACAAAATGGTTTGTTTGATAAAAAGAAAACTACAGAGGAGTTTAATTTAATCTTTATTTAACATAGTTAGTTATTAGTTATTATTTTATTTAAGTATTTTAATAAATGTAAATGTTGTGTTTTTAAATAATGTTAAATATATATATAAATAATATTGTATAAATATGAAAGTGTGTGATTTTTCCTTCTCTGTACAGAGTGGAGTCACGTCAGTGCCTCAGATCAAAGCTAAAGCTCCAGGAGAGGACGACTTTGAGAACATCAAATTGATCAGTAACGGAGCGTACGGGTAGGCCCCCCCCCCCCCCCATCCCACCCCCTCCCTCGTCCTCACCCCTGTCCACCCCATCTCTCCATGCAGGGCTGTGTTCCTGGTGCGTCATAAGGAGACGAGGCAGCGTTTTGCTATGAAAAAGATCAACAAACAGAACCTGATCCTGAGGAACCAGATCCACCAGGCCTTCGTAGAACGGGACATCCTCACCTTCGCTGAGAACCCCTTCGTGGTCTCCATGTTCTGCTCTTTTGAGACCAGACGCCACCTCTGCATGGTGATGGAGTACGTGGAAGGTACGACGACAACTAGTCAGTACTCAACAGCACCAGTTTATACAAACTATAGATCAGACCACAGCAACATAACCAGCATTAGAATGATGAACAAACGCTAACACAGGAAACTTGTTTATGTTTATGTTTTCTTTGGTTTTTTGACATTTTTTTGTTTTTGGAATCATTTTGTTGTTGTTTTATGTGTTTTGTCTTTTTTTGTTGTTTCTGGAGCAACTGTGTTAATGTTGTATGATTGTGTCACAATATGTATTTCCGTGTCATTTGTTGTCATTTAATGTGTTTTTGTTGTCTTTTTCTATATTTTTGTATATTTAAAGTCATTTATTGTGTGTTTGTTGTTGTTTAGTGTATTATTATCTCTGTTTTATGTCTGTTAACATGTGTATAGTGTTCATAACAGGTGTGTAAAGTGTAGTGGTACTCCTCCGTCCTGCAGGGGGCGACTGTGCGACTCTGCTGAAGAACATCGGCGCTCTTCCCGTGGACATGTCGCGGTTGTACTTCGCTGAGACCGTCCTGGCCCTGGAGTATCTGCACAACTACGGCATCGTCCACCGGGACCTGAAACCAGACAAGTGAGACACACACACCACGCACCAATCAGGAGTCAGCTCAGTCATCACATGGTCACATGACCCCCAGAAAATCAAACTCTCAGAAACACAAACATTTATATTACATTTAAAATGTGATCAATATTATTTTTTTTATTTGGTATAATTTATAATCATATTTATTTATTTAATCATCATACATAATTAAATTAAGTAAATTGAAAGCTGTCACTTTTATTTTGAAAGGGCTTATGTTTAATCAGCAGTTATATTTCCTCCTTCCTCTGACTGTGTCCGTCCCACGTCTGTGAGAGCCAGGGTTGGGATCAATTATAATTGTATTTGCGTAATTGATAATCAATTATAATTATGGCGTAATTATAATTGTAATTGTAATTTAAAAAAATATGTTGCTGTCCTAATCGTAATTAAATTGTAATTGAGTTTAGATAATTGACTTTGGAATTGTAATTGCCATGAAAATTCAAAAATTGTTAATTCCAATTTAGCGCAAAACTGTGGAACCATGTTACAGTTCTATGTACAGTTCTACACATATGTAGTTAATAATTATTAAAATATATTTTATATCAAGCCTTCACACTTTTTACCATTTAATAAATATAAATCTATAAATATACTGACACAAAAAAGGCTCAGACATCCACACCATAAATATTAAAACCTATGATTTCATTGATTAGGAAGCCTAACAAGATAATCAATAGATAATAAATTAGATCAGCAGTGGTTCCCAACCTATTTTGGGTTGTGACCCTATTTTGATCACAAATGTTAGACATGTTTTCTTCTTCTAGAATTTTTTTTTTTTTTTTTTTTTAATCATATTTAATAAAAGTGTTTTAAATACAGAGTAGCCAGGATTAGTACAACATCTCAGATACTTTTATACTGCATTTTATTTGAACTGCATAGTTTAAGTATAGGATACAGTTATTTGATAGTTGATGTGTTTTGAAAAATAATAATTCAAAAATATAATATTTTAATATATTTTTTTAATCTGTTTTTTCTCTGTTTTATTACTTGACATTTCAGGCGACCTCACATAGGGTCCCGACCCCAAGGTTGAAAAATGCTGAATACTATTTATTAGTGTATTTTACAGCAGATTTCAGAGTCAAACTGATCAGTTAGCATTAGAGATGCTAACAGAAAGCTAACACAAGAGGAAGGTTACGTTTAATAAAGTGTCTTTATTAAAGGCTCAGTAATTGTGATTAGTTGTAATTGAATTTAGTAATTGAGAATGTAATTAGTGAGGATGCAGTAGGAACGTTTTTCAACTTTTTTGCTGATGTTTAGCTAATGCTAGGTTTATTCTATTGCTAGGCTATTGCTAATGCTAGGCTAGTGTTACCGCTAGGCTAGTGCTAATGCTAGGCTAGTGTTACCGCTAGGCTAGTGCTAATGCTAATGCCAGGCTAATGCTCTTGCTAGGCTAGTGATAACATTAGGTTAATGCTAATGCTAAGTTAATGCTAATGCTATTGCTAGGTTATCGGTAATGCTATTGTTCGGCTATTGCTAACATTAGGTTAATGTTAGCAATAGCACGTGCCAGCACACCTGCATCCTTACTTCAGAAAATTCAAATATTTTAGTTGTAAATTACTTTTGGAGAATATAAAAATAATTGTAATTGGAAAAAATGCTGCTCAATGTAATCGTAATTGAGTTGTAATTGAACATGGATGATGATGATGATGATGATGATGATGATGATGATGATGATGATGATGATGATGATGATGATGATGATGATGTTCTTCTTCTTCTTCTTCTTCTATTCTTCTTCTTCTTCTTCTTCTTCTTCTTCTTCTCTTCTTCTTCTTCTTCTTCTTCTTCTTCTTCTTCTTCTTATTCTTCTTCTTCTTCTCTTCTTCTTCTTATTCTTCTTCTTCTTCTTCTTCTTCTTCTTCGTCTCTATTCAGCCTGCCTCATCACCTCTGGGTCACATTAAAGCTGACAGACTTTGGTTTGTCTAAAATCGGTCTGATGAGTCTGACCACCAACCTGTACGAGGGCCACATTGAGAAGGACACGCGGGAGTTCCTGGACAAACAGGTGACCAGCTACGTCCCCCCCCCTCCTCCTCCTGCCTGTTCTGTTCTCACGCTCTGTCCGTCTTCAGGTCTGTGGTACACCGGAGTACATCGCTCCAGAGGTGATCCTACGTCAGGGCTATGGTAAACCAGTGGACTGGTGGGCCATGGGCGTCATCCTCTACGAGTTCCTGGTGGGTTGCCCACCGTTCTTTGGAGACACGCCGGAGGAGCTGTTCGGGCAGGTCATCAGTGGTGAGGCTCCGTCATTACACCCACAGTGTGGCCGTACTTCTAGATCACCTCCAAACTCTGCCATACATACACTTCCTCCTGATGCATGATGGGAAACCATCCGGTGGTTGAACCATGTCCGTTCTTCCTGCAGATGAGATCGTTTGGCCTGAGGAAGAAGAAGCTCTTCCTCTGGAAGCTCAGGATCTGATCTCTAAACTTCTGAAACAGAATCCACTGGAACGACTGGGAACAGGTAAATAAAGCTAATTAATGCTAACTGAATTAAAGCTAGCTAAAGCTAACTAAACTAAAGCTAATTAAACTTAATTAAAGCTAGCTAAAATTACCGTAATTTCTGGACTATAAGACGCTACTTTTTTCTCACGCTTTGAACTCTGCGGCTTAAACAATGACGCGGCTAAATTGTGATTTTATAAGCGTCATGCTGCCACAAAATTGAGCTCCGTCACATTAGACCAGGTGGAACAATGACATTGTTATCATTAAATCATTCTTGCTCTAACTGAATCATTCTGATCACTAATTTTGTCATGATACACACTGCCTCACCATAGCAACGACACAGAGAAAGGTTGTCAGAGAGAGAGAGCGAGCGAGCATTCGCTGCAGCAGCAACAGTGTGGATACAGTAAAAGTCAGACAGTTTGTAATAATAACATAACAGCATGAAGTTACCAAATCACTACGTTGGATTAGTTCAGAAGTGATCACGTCTGTATTCTGACTCAGAGTCTGACTCTCTGTGATCGCTCTGTGGTAGTTCACGGTAAGAAGAGCAGATGAAGTGGTTTATCAGTCTGGTTACAGTAAAAATGACCATAAAAAGCTGTAAATGTACTGATATGTAGACGTGGAGCAGTGAAGAGGAGACTTCATGTAGTAAAGGAAACTTATCAGTTGAAACACGGACATTTCCGTCAAACCTAACATGAGTACAGCAACCCGCCTACCTGCCTGTTCTGATTGGCTGAGTTGTCTGACGGGCACCCTCATCAGCCAATAGGGTGTGGCCTAAGCTAGGCCGCAGCATTTGTGTGGATTTTTCTTAAAAAAATTGTAAATTATTGTAATGCGGCCAATAAAACAGTGCGCTTTATAGCCTGGAAATTACGGTAACTGTTACGGTCTTTTCAGGAAAATAAGGCTCAGTCAAAAGAGACCGCAAGCAAAGGTGTTTGAGTTTACCAGATTTACTGCAAAAGACCAATTAATAAATCAAAACATAAATCAACAAAATTAAAGAGGGGGGAGGACATGGCTAACTGCTCCATGGGCCATCGGACCAACCCCCACCCTAGCTAAAGCTACCTCAGCCAAAACAAGCTAACTAATCAAACCAGGGAAAACGGAACTACCGACACCTCGCCACGCTAACAATACACAAAAAGCACACCAGCTATCATAACATGCATGGAGAAAAATTAACTAAGAGGGAAAATGAACGCTGTTCTACTTGAAAGAAAGAAAGTGCAAACAAAACCAAGCAACAAAACAAACCTCCTTATGTCTGTGGTTTCAGCGTGTGGTGTGCATTTCAGTCATTCCCATGCTCAACACTGAGCTAACTAAAGCTAACTAAAGCTAACTAAAGCTTATATTTATTTAATAAAAATAAAATTGTAAAATTGTGCTTTTATTTGAAGAGAGCTGAATGTGCAGATTTTTCTACTTAATCTTTTTAACCCTGCAATCCTAAACATG